>NW_006238958.1:1243030-1269541 GCF_000226075.1 Solanum tuberosum
CATTTTATACATTTCGGTATAAAATGTATAAAATGTGTTTGTGTTTGTATAAAACAAGAGAAAAGTGTATATACAAATACAAATACATATATTTTCGTCTTATACACTTATAATTATACAAATACACATCTTATTATACAAATTACAATGTATAAATGAATTTATACAAAACTGAACAATTTGTATAAAATTGGATGTATCTAGCGAATTATACAAATCAAAAGCTCCATAACAAACATAAAATTTGTTATGGAGCGCAATTATACAAATTATAGCTATAACATACAAATATAATTTTTATGTTTGTTATATATGAAATTTATTCTTTTATCTATATATATGACTGAAAATCCGCAATGCACCAACCGGATAGGACAATGGGGAGGGACTAGTTGTTCGTAAAAGCAAACTAAACAATAAAAAAAGATGATTTCTTCATCCTTCACTATAATTCTTATGTTCAATTTTTTAATATAAAAAAGATTTTTGTTGGCGAACATTTCTATCTTAAAATATAATCTTATAAAGCATAGATCTAAATTAGATAATTTTTTTTATAAATATCGAATATCTAACGAAAATGAAAACTATAAAAATAAAATAAAAATGGTTCAAGTGTGAGGGTGACAGGCCAACAAAGTGCCTATCATTGCAAAGCATGTGATGGTGTGACCATCCCTTTTATGATCTCCATATTGTCCATTTGGAACAAAAATGAAAAAAAGGAAAAAGCTTTTTGAACAATTAGATACACACATAATAATAAATTTTTGAAGAGTACGAGCAATATATATTATTCAAAGCTTACGTATATGAATAATATGACCCTTCCTAACTTTCCGAAATTAATCTATGTGGTTTTTTTAAAAGTAGTACTTGTTGGTGTTCTTTTTTCCTAAAATAAATTAAATTTTTTAAAAGAAGACTATTTTGTATACGTTTTATTACATCTTTAAGTTCTCAACTAAAATTTCATTCTATATAATTAAAAAAATAATAGTACATGAAATCACATGATTGTAGAATGTCATATATAGCCGTTGTGTGACCACATATAAAAGTTGTTCAATAAACCCCAAATGTCGAGGACACTTTTTTCAACCATACAATTATATAACATTATAAATTGTCTGGTAAAATTATCTGTATTTATAAAGTACTTTGAAATATTTAATTTGAGAGGCACATTATTATATGCTTCGAAACAAATCCAAATTCACCACGTTAGACTATTAAAATAATCAATGACTTTATTTATCTCACGTTTATCGAAAATTATCTATTTATTTGTATATACATAATAAAATTTATGTATACATTACTCTTATATCCAACGTATAAAATTACATTGAAAAGTAAAAAAAAAAAGTGTTGCATGAGGAATTAAGCATATGTGTGTCAGTTATATTATTATTAAAGAGTGTAATTGAAGTATTATTTCCCATCAATTTAAGAATATTCTTTATTTCTTTTCTTTTTTGTGCTATACATTTCTCTTTTGATAGGGTTAAATAATATACTTTGCACTTTGTATACTTATCCATTAGGGCTTAGTTTTTTCATTATACTTTGCACATTATCCACTTATCCCTATTCCATCTCTCCAATCCATCTTGGGGCCCATATACTAGCAAATATAAGAAATTTAATTTCCTAATAATTGTGAACTAAAAATAAACAAAATAATTGTGAGCTAAAAATAAACAAAATCCTATGAAATATTGTAGTATGCCCTTTTGTGAAATATTCACAAATACTTAAGTTTCAATATTTAAACTTTAAAAAAAATATTAAAATATAAATTTGACGATATAATATTTCACCATTTTTCAAATAAGATTTATATTCAAACATAACTTTAATTTTCAGTTTGACTAACTTCTCATTTTGTAAAAAGAGAAAAACAATCTTTTGATATTTGAACGAAATATATATAATTTTTGGAAAAAGAAAATTTCTTAATAATTAATTGTAGCTAAAAAGAAACAAAACTCATAAATATTATTGTCCGTCCTTCCTAAAATATTTATAAATTATAATTTTAGTATTTGAACTTCAAGAGAAATATTGAGTAACAAATTTAACAGTATATATCACTTAGAATTCTATATTTTTCACTTATAAATTTGTGAATATCACGCAGTTTAATTTTTCAAGTGAAACTCATATCCAAATACAAATTCCATTTCGATCTTGATTAACCTCTCATTTTATAAAAACTAAGAAAAAAAATCTTATTTTTGTAAGTTTTTTTTTTTTGCAAATAAAAAAAAATAAAAAAATTAGGAACTAAAAAAAATCCATTTTAAATGCCCACCCGTATAATTTAAACTCAATAAAATGGTTTGAGAAAATCCAAAACGACACAATCTACCACCCCCGTATCTCTCTCTCACACACACCTCTCTTCCGCCGACATCGCAACGGTTCGCCGGAGTACTGCGGCGGTGCCACCAACATCTGAAAAATTAACTCCGTTTACTTGCCTGCTTTGCTTTAAGTAACGGCCAATTCGCCGGATTTTCTAGTCAGTTTACCGGTGTTTGCTTTGGATTGATCAGCAAAAGGTACTGATCGGTTTGTTACAGAGGTTTTTGCTCTTCTTCTGTTTGTAATTTACTATTTAACTTAATTTATTTTTAATTTTATCATTTTTGGGATCTCATATTTTGTCTTTTATGTTTTTAGATACTTCTGAAGATATACTGTTTGTTTGACATTGTTTTAGTTTCAACTTTTTGGGGATTTTTTTCAGTCTTGCTATAAACAATGAGTGATAAAGCAGATGGGAAGAAAAAAATGAAATTGTTTTAGTGTTTTGCTGCATTTTCAAGTCATTTGCAATTTTGATATTCATTTTCATACAACAAAATTGAGCTGAGTTTCTATCGGAAACAGCTTCTCTATGCCCAAAAGGGGGTAAGGTTTATGTACATCCTACTTTCGACAGACTCCACTTGTGGGATTAGACAGTGTATGTTGTTGTATCAACTCAATTTTTAAGTTAATGGGTTAGGCTATATGAAAACATCTAATATCCATCCAGCTCCATTTGTACTCGGTTCCGTTTCAATCATCCTAAGATTACCCCCTGATGCATTATCTCCTGAATTGTGTTGATAGTAGAGCTTGGTTTAACTAGAGCTATCTTTTTTCTGTGTCAGGAATTCAAGATGATTGGATCTTTTATCACCAGAGTGCTTGTGTAAATTTCGGACTACCCTTATACAGCTTTTTATAGACTAGTAGTCGTGGATTTTCTATTTCTTGAGTTTCTAAAGCTTTGATCTTTGGTGTTCCTCATGCAGGATGGTTTTTGGTTATGCTTATCCAGCTTATGAATGCTTCAAAACTGTGGAAATGAACAAACCTGATATTCAGCAACTCCGCTTTTGGTGCCAATATTGGTATCTTGCTACATTTGCTTTTTAGACCTCAATGTATCTTGTTGTGGATCTCGATTCTAACTTTCTTGTTCCTCCAATTTTTCAGGATCTTAGTTGCTATGTTGACAATTTGTGAGAGGTTCGGTGATGCTTTTATTTCATGGTAATCACAATGAACTTGTTTGTTCAGATCGTATTTTTGATACTCCAGCTTGTTATATTTTGAAATATTCATGTTGGTGTTAACATTCTCTTATTTTATGTGATACTTTGTTCTTTTCAAGGGTTCCAATGTACAGTGAAGCTAAGCTGGCATTCGTCATTTACTTGTGGTGCCCCAAAACTAAGGTATTCATAAATATCGCTCTATTGAAAAACAAATATTCTGTCTTTGGTCGGTTTCAGTTTCATATTAATCTAATTAGTTCTTCATCTTATCATAAAATTACTGCAGGGAACTACATATGTGTATGATGCCTTTTTTAAACCCGTGATTTTAAGGCATGAACCTGAGATTGATAAAAATTTGTTGGAGTTGAGGACCAGAGCAGGAGATATGTTCTTTTTATACTGGCAGAAAGCTGCTAGCTATGGTCAGACGAGGGTTTTCGACATTTTACAGTACATTGCTTCGCAGTCAAATCCACCTCCCCCCACTCAGGTTTTCATTAAGATGTGTTTCAGAGTTTATATGCAAGCCCAATCATTTTCAGCATTTCAAACATGCTCTTTACTAAATGATAGTCTTAGCTGTTTGACATTTGAAGATCTTATTCATTTTAGAGTTTGCATGCTTATGAATCCATACAGCTGTGTTGCGATGCAACTCCACAAAGTCCTTCTCTAACTGTCCGTGCTGATTTGAAGGTTAAGGAGTGATTATTCATCAAACTCTTAATATATAACACATGCTTGTGAATACTAGATAGGCTGAATCTTTTTAGACTTAGCAGTGGGGAGGTACTGTTGCATTTTCGGATGCTTTGCTGTGTGGATTTGTTTGTTTGTCATTCTAATTTGGATTCGCTAATTAATTTTCCAGCCAGGGAAGTTAATTTTAGCTGTACGTTGGAATATATAGGGGTTAGAGAATCTAAGGGGAAATTTTGTTGCTGGTGACCTGTGTACTTTTCACGCGGTCTCTTGTTGACTGCATGACTTCCCCACCTAGAGTTATCTGTACAAAATTGCATACAAATGTTTTATGTGGCTTCAGTGTTTTTTGGCTAAAAGACAAACCACCATTCATGCTTTTCTTATCCCCTCGTAATAATAGACAAGAATAATTCCCATTTCTTTTTTACTTGATCAAAAAGAGAAAATATTAATGACGATAATAATAGACAAGAACTATAACCTAACCTAGGACATGAGTTTTCTGTGTTTAACATGACATTTTCAGTAATGTAGGCCCTATTGTAAATATTTTACAGCACTTGTTGCTTAGATTAATACAATACTTCTAAAAAAAGAGTCTTCGATGTTCAATTGGTAGTCTATTGATTAGCTGTAAAATTGTGAGAGCTGAATTTGATCCCAGTTTTAAATATCAATTTGAGCTGTCTTTCAAAATTGCAGCCACAAAGGCAAAGCAGTAGAGGTCGTCAACCCACAGCATCACTAAATCGCAGATCATCTGCTTCAGCAACACAAGTACAGGCTGAAGAACAAGCACCCCGTGCTTCTTCTGAATCTTCAAGCGAGGATGAAGCAGATTCAGCAGAAGAGGCAGGATCCTCCAAAGGTCCTCCACCGGCTTCCACTGCAGCTGCAAATGCACAAAAAACAACTCCCTCCAAATCACTGGTTTCAACTGTAGCTGCTTCTCTGAACACACAAAAAGCATCTCCATCCAGAGCCCTTGCTGAAATCATGAAACCTTCCACGTCTGTTGAAACTCAAGTGGTGCAGATTGATTCTGTGCCTTCCTCGGCCACTGAAAGTGTTAACCCTCCTACTGAGACAGCCTTGGATGAAGCAGTCCGAGTAACACGCGCCAGATCAAGAAAGACAAGGACCTCAAACAACCCTTGATTTGTGTCATCAAGTACTTAACCCCATACATCTGGCATATCTTAGTTCATTCATTACTGTTGTCCATGATTTTTTAGCATGGCTTGAAAAGTATAAGGGTCGAGTGCGTAGGATTGCCAAATGCAATTACAATTCATTATTAAACATCCAAATTAAAGTACTTACGTTTGTGCTCAACGATTGGAGAGTAGTTCATTATTCCTTGTGTTAAGGTGGGAAAATGATCATGAATCTATGAAGAGTTATCTTAGAGGATCACTGTACATACATATAAACATCTGGTTCTTGAGATGGCTTTGTTGATGTACTGTATGGTAATTGGAATGGGACTGGGCTTCTATAATTGTATCTCTTTACCTTAAATCTTCTCCTCTGTTTGTTAGATTGACTTTTTCACTATTCTTATTTCAATTGGTGTGTCAGCTCTGAGATTGCTATTACTTTAAGAGTAAATGCTGTCATAATACCTGAGTTGATGGTTGATTGGCTACTCATTCTCCCTGGTAGATTGTTGCTTGTAAGGGTGGACGTTCGGATTTGGTATGAAAATTTCAATTTGAATTTTGGATTCTAGTCTAGGATTGAAGAAATTGCAATCCAAATTAACTCGAATAAGATTTTTAAATTTGATTTTGGGTTTATTGGTTTGGATATTTCAAATTTGGGAAAAGGGTTTGAAAAATACTCCAACTTTGGTCGAAATTGTTGTTACCCTTGAACTATTTAATAGTGTATTTTAAAGGTATATATATGTCCACGTGGACATAAAAAATAATGCATAATTATAAATAGTAATGTATCCACGTGGACACATATATACCTTTAAAATACACTATTAAATAGTTCAAGGGTAACAACAATTTCGACCAAAGTTGGAGTATTTTTCAAACCCTTTTCCCAAATTTGAAATATCCAAACCAATAAACCCAAAATCAAATTTAAAAATCTTATTCGAGTTAATTTGGATTGCAATTTCTTCAATCCTAGACTAGAATCCAAAATTCAAATTGAAATTTTCATACCAAATCCGAACGTCCACCCTTACAAGCAACAATCTACCAGGGAGAATGAGTAGCCAATCAACCATCAACTCAGGTATTATGACAGCATTTACTCTTAAAGTAATAGCAATCTCAGAGCTGACACACCAATTGAAATAAGAATAGTGAAAAAGTCAATCTAACAAACAGAGGAGAAGATTTAAGGTAAAGAGATACAATTATAGAAGCCCAGTCCCATTCCAATTACCATACAGTACATCAAATTTCGGTCAAAGTTCGAATATATTTCAGACTCTTTTCCCTTTAGGTTTTGACTTTTGAGCTTTTTAAGTCGGGCCACAACAATTAATTATCTCAATATGATAGTTAGGCCACAACAATTAATTACCTCAATATGATAGTTTGGTCCTTAAAATGAATAACTTTCAACCGTTAACAAGGATTGAGATCATTCTATCGCCCATATTGTGTAATTTCGTATTAAACTTAATACACCATTATAAGGTATTAATCTATTGGACTTTTGGAAATTTTACTTATTGGCATTGGACGACATGATATGGATAGAACTGAATCTGAAATCCAATCCGATCCAAAATCCATATAATTTTCAAAATAAAATCTAAAGTTCAATCCATAATCCAAAACGACCCCTAATGTTTCATAGGGTACTAATCTATTGGACTTCTGGAAATTTGACTTATTGGCATTAGACACATGTGATATGGGTAGAACTGAAACCGAAATCCAATCCAAAATACATATATCTCAAAATTAAAATACAAAGTCCAGTCCATAATCCAAAAGGTTTGTATTTCAATTTGGCCCAAACTCTGTCCACTTCTACTCGCTTCTGCACTATAATTTGCCTCAAATCGCCTTTAAAATCCCAAGGCCAACAGGCAAAAAATATTTGGAAAGGCAAGTCAAAGAAAAAAAGCGTTGACATAGCACCTTACATTCTAATCTCGTTTACTGAAAACGGAACAAATGTAAACATACTATAAGCCATTCACAGTAACTATATAAAGGCTAGATATTTAAGATTCACAAAATTGTCTAAATATCACCGTTCTTCAATATTACCCAGAATCATTCAATGTTTAGCATATGCTGCTGGCAAGCAACAATACCATAACAGCCCAACAAAACTTGTCCAATGAAGTCATATCTAAGGCTAGTCCCAATTCCCAACATTGGTTAATCTTAAGACTGATATTCCTGTGAACCGCATAACTGTAAGGTAACACCAGTTATTTCTTACTATAATCTGGCTAGAGATATGTAAAGCTTTTTAGCTTCAAAAGATATTTACAGGTTTATAAGAAGCCTTATTTGTGTATATCTTCTGGTATCCATATATGGAGTTTGTAACCAGGCCACTCCATTTTTAAGATTATTCAATGCCCCACAGAGCAGTAGCGCTGACTTCCTCCTCCGAGCGCAACCAGTAATCATCATCTATCTGCAGTTTAGGGGAAGAACATGTTGTGGATTATAATCAGTGTTTTAATATGAAATCAGTACTATAGAATAACTATTGTTACAGGAAGTGACTGCTTATTATTTGGATTACTTTGCCTGTTAATATTCAAAAAGAGATTGCCCTTTGCTTCGAATTACTTTGTCACTTCAAAACAACAAGGCAGATGGTGTTTAACCACACACTGATTCACATACATTTCAACTTATGCAATACAGTAAGAGCTACCAATAAATAGGAAGGGGAATAGAGGGGTTCAGTTATATACTTACACTGTTATGAGAAGGTACTATTTTATGAACACCCGAGAGCTTTGAGGCTGTTGAATCTAAAGAGCAAGGATGTACTGGGGATGGGCAAGCATCATCCATCTTTTTTGCAGCAGACACTGCATCCAAGGGCTTCTCATGTTTGACGGTTATGTCCTCATGCTGCCTACCCTGTTTGCTGCATTTGTTGATAATTATGTCAGTTAGTTGGGCCTTGAAGTTTCGTTCTTTTCTTTTTTTGCTTGTACAGTAAAAAAAAATCGCTTTCACTACTACGCAAAGAGAAGTAATGAACCAGCCAAGCTATAAATACATCCGGTGGTTACAAAAGCAGAGAAGCTAGTCATGTAGTGGAGATACCTCAAGAGAAACAAATCTATCGGCCCTGTTGTGCTTCTAAGAATAAGCTTATACTGCCTCTCCAAATCAACATCCTATTAACAAAAATAAGGGATCAGAGTCTAGCATATTGTCTGTAATTCTCATATTGCCAAAGACCATGGTTACTCACCTCACATGGATCAGGAACTTCAATAGAACTAGCATATGGAGCTTTTATAGCAATGAGAGTTTTATCCTGTGATATACGCCACAAACATTATAGAGAACTGAAACAGCATCACGAATAACATATGTAAGATGGGTGTTACATACCCTGAAATGAGGCAACCTTCTGATATCTTCCTCAGTCAGAAAGAGCCTCCTGAAGAGTCGAACCAGATGATTTTAAGAAACTGATCACATTTTCAGAATAGAAAGAATTGCATCAGGAGAAAAAAAGGCATACTTCTGACAATTCACATCAGATTCCAGGGTCCTTATTTGCTCTAGTTTTTCCCTGTATTGAAAATCGTTTCACATTTATAAAGTAAGAAAACTCAGAAACATGTCCCTCATTGATGACAAGTTGTTATCAAACCTTATGCAGCAATCAAGTCGGCGATCCTCTGCACTTAGATATCCAATTTCTCCCTGTCATTTAATTGGAAAGCAAGGTTCAGTAAAAGAATCAGAATGAATGAATATACAAAACACCCTCCCTCCTAATCACATTCAAAAATTATTACTAGTAGTTAGGTGCAAGCAAATATTTCTACGTCAGTAGTGTCTTTTAAGAGATTCATTGAGGCATACTGTTACCTTGTTTGCTACATAGCTCTAACTCAAGCTTCATAAAATTTCATGCTTTTGTTTATACAACAGCTATAAAATGAAGCAATTAGGGGAGGCAAAAATTTGTTAAGAAAATATGAAATGTATAACAAAAAAAATACAAAATTTATATTTAAAAAAGAAAACTAACTATTTTTTTAACAAAAATAATTTACAACTTTGAATTAAACTACTCAAATATTTGTATTAACAAATATAGTTTTTGAAACAATATTCAATGCAATGTATTGCAAACACAGGACTAACGACTTATTAGCTTGAATTAATTCTTACTACTGTGTGAAATTAAAGCATATATGTCTTTTAACAATACTACACAGAAAACTAGAAAACCTTGATTTTAGCCACTATTTTACTAAGACATTCTTAGAAGAAATTTATAATCACCTTCAATGTAGATACTTGATTATCCAACCCTTGAGATTTTGTTGACCGGAACCCTCTGTTAAAGATAAATTTGGATCATTAACATGAAAGATTTTAAAAAACAGAACCAAACCCACTAGTGTATTACTTCCAACGTATACGACTCTTTGTAGTTTTCTCAATTAATCCAATTCCCTCAAGTACATTTGTGATGTCATAAATTCTCCTCTTTGCCACCTGGGAAACGATAATTTAAATAAATTTAGCATCACCTATGAAGCGAAAGAAGCTAAATAAAATAAAGAACACATAGTATCTTTTACTAATTTTATAGATTCATATTCATGAAACCTTAATAATAAGGTATAACTTATACATCCTACAATACAAGGGAAAAGTTTACCTCCAAAACCTCTGCAGAATGGTTCAAATCAAGTGTTCCATCATCAGCCTCTTGAAGCAAACCAATAAATTTCTTTGTCAACAAGCCTGCCACAAAAAATGATATATTTATTAATCAATATCTCAAACATCAGCAAGAGCACAATCATCTGGTCCAGTAAATTACATTTACACGAAATAACGTACCTAAAGAGTTATCATATCGATAAGTGACACCTAAATTCAGGTTATCATGTAGATCTGTTTTAACAGAAAAAGAAAGAAATTGAATTGTTAATAAATTTGAACTCCAAATCAATATATATATAGTATTATGCCAACTCAATTTAGTACCTGCATTTATTCCTTTGGTAGCTTCTATGGTATCTCTAGAAGACTTCCTTTTACTGGGTTGTTTAGTATGTGCACTAGGTGCTTGTTCAAGTGGAGAATAGTTGGATGCAGGACTTCTCTGACTAACTCCATATCCACAATTGTATTCCTCAGACTTTTCAATTTCATTTTTCTGCTTCAAGACATGAGAAATAATCCATTAGTATAAACATATATAGGTCATTGTACGATCCCCTAGGAGATAACATTTATCAGCAGAATGTGTATAATCACCAGAAAAGTTCTAAGAAATTTTCATTCTACAAAATTAAATGACAATAACTTAGTATGAATGGTGAATTCAACCATTCAAATACACACAATTAATGGAGTACTTTATAAGATTGATGTACTAAATTACACAAAAAAGGTAGTATCTCTATCGTTAGCAAGAGATTAGAAGAAACTTCCCCAATTTCGCCTAAAGATCGATAAAGTTCAGAAACGATTAAAAACCTAGCAGCTGTTGGTTGAGGCAATTAAGTGCAAGCATTGGAAGATAAAGTATCTATTAAAAAAGATAAGAAAAAGCCTATTTCTCATATATCTAAGCTTTGATTGACAGAGTCACTTTGTATCTGTGTAAATCAAGATAACAATTACACAAATTAACTAAGGTATGCCAAACAGTAAAAAATAATACAGAAATCACATATTTTACAATAGGAGAAAAAGCAATGAAACTTACCGTAACAAAAACGAATGTGGAAGAGGCAATTAAGTGTAAGCATAGGAAGACAAGTAAAGAAAGAAAGGAGAAGCCTTCTTCTCATCTTTCTAAGCTTGGATTGAAGATTTGCTCTGAATTTATGTCGATTGAGATAATGGTTGAAGAGAAATGTACCACGTCAGTGAGGGATGAGATTCCTGGACTCTAAGGCTTGGACAATCTTCCATTCTTTGAGATTACTCATCGGAGCAAAATGAAATGTAGAATAGCAATTGAGTCCACGCATCGGGAGATAAAGTTAAAAAAGGGAGAAAGTCTTTTTCTCATACATCAAAAGTTGGATTGACAGAGTTACCCCATATACGTGTTGAGCTAGCTTTTACAAAAATCCCGTAATTTGAAAATGGGATAAAAGGGATGAAAACACAATACTACTCACCAGAGCAAAAAGGAATGTAGAATAGGCAAGCAAGTGTAAGCATTGGGAGATAAAGTAGAAATAAAAGGAGACAATTTTTTCCTTATACATCTAAACTTGGATTGACAGAGTTACGCGTATCTGTGTTGATTGAGATAATAGATACACAACAAATTAACTGAGATATGCACAACAGTACTAAATAGTATGGAAATACGTAATTTAGTAATAGGAGAAAGCAATGAAAACACAATACCATTAACCGGAGAAAAAGGAATGTAGAAGAGGCAATTAGTGTAAGCATTGGGAATTTGGGAGATAAGTTATAAAAAGAAAAGTAGAAAGCTTCAGTGTACCACATCGGTGAAGGATGAGATCCCTGAACTCCTTATAAGGCTTGGGGAGTCCTCCTTCCTTTGAGCTAGCGTTTACGGATATCACTTAATTTAAAAACAGGATAAAAGGCAATGAAAACACAATACTACTTACCGGAGCAAAAACAAATGTAGAAAAGGCAATTAAGTGTAAGCATAGGGAGATAAGGAAAAAAAAGGAAGGAGAAGGCTTCTTCTCAGCTTTCTCATCGAGATAACAGATGTGTCAAGAAATTAACTGAGATGTGCACAACAATACAAAATAGTATGGAAATCACATAATAGGAGGAAGCAATGAAAACACAATACATTTAACTGGAGAAAAAGGAAGGTATACGAGGCAATTAAATGCAAGCATTGGGAGATACAGTTTTTAAAAAAGGAGAAAGCATCAATGTACCACATCGGGGAGGGATGAGATTCCTGAACTCCTTTTAAGGCTTGGGGAATCCTTCTCCCTTTGCGCTAACTTTTACGGAAATCATTTCATTTAAAATAGGAGAAAAGAAAAGCTAAAAAACAAAGAAAAAGGAGAAATCCTTGGTGTACCACATCGGTAAAGGATAAGATGCCTAAACTCCTTATAAGGCTTGGGGAATCCTCCTTCCTTTGTGCTAACTTTTACGGAAATCATTTCATTTAAAATAGGAGAAAAGAAAAGCTAAAAAAACAAAGAAGAAGAAGAAAGCCTCAGTATACCACATCGGTACAGGATGAGATTCCTGAACTCCTTATAAGGCTTGTGGAATCTGCGTTCCTTTGAGAAAAGGAAGGTAGAATCGGTAAAGGATGAGATTCGTGAACTCCTTATAAGGCTTGTGGAATCCTCGTCCCTTTGAGGAAAGGAATGTAGAATAGGCAATTAAATTCAAGCATTGGGAGATAAAGTTTAAGAAAAGAGGAGAAAGCCTCAGTGTACCACATCAATGATGAAGGATGAGATTCCTGAACTCCTTATAAGGCTTGTGGAATCCTCGTCCCTTTGAGGAAAGGAATGTAGAATAGGCAATTAAATTCAAGCATTGGGAGAAAAAGTTTAAGAAAAGAGGAGAAAGCCTCAGTGTACCACATCAATGATGAAGGATGAGATTCCTGAACTCCTTATAAAGCTTGTGGAATCCTCGTCTCATTGAGGAAAGAAAGGTAGAATAGGCAATTAAATTCAAGCATTGGGAGATAAAGTTTAAGAAAAAAGGAGAAAGCCTCAGTGTACCACATCGATGAAGGATGAGGTTCTTGAACTCCTTATAAGGCTTGGGCCTCTCTTTGAGCTAAACTTTTACAGAAATCACTTAATTTAAAAACAGGAGAAAAGGTGAAAGGAAGGTAGAATAGGCAATTAAGTGCAAGCATTGGAAGAGATAAAGTTTAACTTGGATTGACAGAGTTACTATGTATCTATGTTGATCGAGATGAAGATGAGGTTCTTGAACTCCTTATAAGGCTTGGGCCTCCTCCCTTTGAGCTAACTTTTACGGAAATCACTTAATTTAAAAATAGGAGAAAGGGCAAAAGGAAGGTAGAATAGGCAATTAAGTGCAAGCATTGCGAGAGATGAAGTTTAACTTGGATTGACAGAGTTACTATGTATCTCTATTGATCGAGATCACAGATTCACAACAAAGAATGTACAAGAGTCAATTAAGTGCAAGCATTGGGAGATAAAGTTTTTTTAAAAAAGGAGAAAGCCTTTATCTCATTATGTATAAGATTGGATTCACATAGCTACTCCGTATCTATGCTGATCGAGATAACAGATACGCAAAAAATCAACTGATATGTGTACAACGGTACGGAAATCAGTTAAAAGCTTTTCCCTCATATATCTAAACTTGGATTGACAGAGTTAATCCGTATCTGTGTTGATCAAGATTCAAGATAACGGATACACAACAAATTAACTGATATGTGCACAACGGTACAGAAATCAGGTAAAAGCTTTTTTCTCATATATATAAACTTGGATTGACAGAGTTAATCCGTATCTGCGTTGATCGAGATAACAGATACACAATACTACTCATCGGAGCAAAAAGGAATGTAGAACAGCAAGCATTGGTAGATAAAGTAAAAAAATTAAAAGCAGAAAAGCCGTTTACTCATATATCTAAACTTAGATTGTCCGAATTACTCTGTATCTGCATTGATCGATCGAGATAAAACGATTCTCAATTAAAAAAAAAAAAAAACTTAGATGCGCACAACAGTACAAAACCGTACGGAAATCACGTAATTTTAAAACAGTAGCAAAAGCGATGAATCCACAATTCAACTCACCGGAGCAAAACCGAATGTAGCAGATGGACGAGGATTTCCGGGGACAACAGATAAAGATTCCGAGCAAAGATTGGAGAGAAAACGGGGATGGCTCCGGTAAGGTGAACTGGCTGTTACAGCAATGGCGGAAGGAGAAGACGATGATCTTAGATGAAGTGGTGTTGCTAGTGATAAGTTGAGATCGACGTTTTCACCGGCGGTAGTAGACATAATTGAGCAGGTAAAATTATCAATGGCGGAAAAAAAAATAAAAGAGGGCTTCAAAACAGCGGGAATGAATAGGTGGTAAACTGTGAGGAGGCGCTGAGTTTCGATTCGAATAAACGAGGGCCCGCTTCCGCGCCTACCTTTTATCAATATTTTCGGAAATTTATGTGAGCCCAGGCTACTAAATGGGCCCATATCTCTCTGTAAACCTGATACTAATTGGGTGAAGATAACAATAATAAACAAAGCTAGATCTCAGGGATCTTTGCATTTTTAGCTTACTCTATATTTTCTCCTGTCTTGTTAATTTTACTTGTAATGATTATAGGTTAAAGTTACTTTCACATTTTAGGAATCAAGATAGAATTTTACTTACTAGGTTTATTTTTAGTTGTTACGTTTCATGTTATAAGAGTCAATTTGACAGGTTTTTGGAGCTGAATTGAATTAGATTAAATCAATATTTAGATGTTTGAAAATTATACGAAAAATACTATAAAGTTATAATATTTTTCGTATTAATATGATGCATGATCAAAATTCATGTAGTTTGACTCTTGACAAACGGAAGATGAAAAAGAAAGTGGAAGAAGAAAGTAATTGGTTTCTACACTTTTATTCTTGTGATAATTAATGTGGTGAAAGGAGAGTATTAAATTGAGATCCAATAATAAATTTATTGATTTAGTGAAATTTATCTTTTTAGTTAGTGATTTTTTAAGAGACGTGCGAGAAGTAAAACATAACAAGTAAAATGAATCGAAGGGAGTATATGAAAAGGGTAGAATGTAATAATAAGTGTAATCAATGTTAATTGTGTGATAATCAGTTATTATACGGGGATAAACTTATAAAAATAAAATAAAAAATATTGTTATATTTTTGGGTAGTAATCTTTATTCAACTTTTTTGAGATGTAATAATTTATAAATTTTCATATTCAATTAAACTATACCATTTAAATTGAAACGAAAGCGTACTAAACCTGTCCACTCCTCCAAGGGTGTGACATGAGTCATGACAAGTGTGTTGATAAACCGACACTCCATGGATTTTTTGAATTTCGAAAGCTTGTGTCTTAAAATCTAGGCGGCACTCCGCACAATCTTCTCATCATGTTAACTTGCTACTCCAAATTATTTTAGTTAGCGTGATAAAGATAATAATTTCAGAATATTTTATAGAATTATTATATTTTATATTTGATCATTAGTATTATTTAGTTTTGGAATAATTTTATTTCATTTTTTATGTAAAAATGATAGGATAAGTTATCTCATATAAATGGTGGATAAAATAATTTCATAGAATATCTCAAATCATGAAATATCCTTATCTATCCTATCCCGCTGAGCCCCAATCAAACGATTCATCCTAATAAGAGATCGTGTAAAGATTATTTACATTTTTATTAATATTAAATTTCTTACGCTAGAAGATTTTGAATTCAAGACCTGAATATGAAAAACTCCTTAGTAGGTAGCAGTAGCCCCTAATGGAAGTGGAAAAAAAAAACATAAATAATAATGATTCATATAGCTAGCCTCGATTTGTTTGGAGTTTGAAAAATAATTGTTAATGTTGTCTTACATTTTTTATATTTCTTCAAGAAAACACATTTCAATTGCTTGCTCCAAGAAAGGTAACAATATAATTCTACGATTTACCACTTAATCTTCAAATACTTTATCATATAAAGTAAGAGGAAAAAGACTCTTTAGTCTATTGATTTAACAGAATTGCTCATACAAGCATACATCAATCAATGAATAAAAGTACAACATGAGTTACCTTGATTCAGCCCCAGACAAGAGACAAGATAATCCTACATCTATTCTAACAGACAATATTCTCGAAAGAGGAAAATGGTATCGTCAAAGCGACATGTACAAGCAGAGTGAGATGCCAAAAAAAGTTATCCTAGTTGGAGTTGGTAACGGAGTCGCTGCTAGATATTTTCGTGCCACTTAGTATATAACCACCAAACGCGCTCATCTGCATATGTGGATGGGTTCTTGATGGGAGTACCTGCATGTTTTCAAGTGATTCAGGCACAATTAACAAGGTAGCAAACATAGGCAGATCTAGAGCGAGTTTAGTAGGTTCAACTGAACACAGTGTTTTTGGTTCGATCCATAAGTACACATGCAAGTTTTTGTGTGTGTATTAGACTCAGTTTAAACCTATTGACTTTAGATCCTAAATTCTGATCGCAAGTATAGAAAAAGAAGTTGTCAGTAAAAAAAAAGTGTATGCATGTCAAACAACTTCAAGTGGAGCTATTATTAAATTTCTATAATCTGCTTGACAGAATCTGCCTGGAGAATGCAAATAAATGGAAGTTAAGTAATCGTGTAAGTGTGCAGATCCCCTTTTTCGGGGTGGTTTGGGTTTAGTTAAAACAAACCTGATATTCACGTAGCCAAGGTTCAGAAATTTGTAATCCAATCGCCATTTTCTCAATCTGCAGGTTGTGCATACACGTAGCTAGAGGCTGCAATGAAAACAAAGGATCGGTTTTATCTTATTTTTCCAACAGAAAGGGAAGGTGATGTAAGTCTGTAACAAGGAGGGGGCTCCAATTATTGATTCAGTAGAAGACACAACAGCCCGCCCACTACCCATCCACACCAGCTAATGGGAGAAAGCAGAGTCTTTTAGCAAATTTAGCCAAAATATAAGCAGTGTCGGGATCCTATTGCAGGATCTCCTCTCGAATGCTTGTATCGCTCAAATGGAACATGAGAATGATACTTCTGAAAATCTGTTTTAGTTCTTTGACTTATTTACTCAGCTTTGGACAATAAAGAGCAGAAAAAAGGATGTTGATTTACTACCACATGATCACTACAGGATAACTAAATCCAACAACTTAAGGTTTTACTATAAAAAAATGTTTATCTAAACTTCATTCGTAGAAAATTCTTTTCGGCATATAAGGAACGCAAAGTTGGGCTATTGCATAAGGACATAAGATAAGGCTTCTGTGTATTAACAATGAATGAGCAGCCTGGCAAGCTAAAAAACATTAAATAAGATTGGCAAGCTAAGAACAATACCTGAGCATACTGGTGATAAACAGCAAAAGGAGCTGAAAATGATAAAAGAGGAAGCACTTCTTTAATAATGCCCCATGGGTCCAGTTCCGGAGCAGCAATTATTAGGCTGAAATATTAAATTGGAAATGAGATAGAAGGCAGCAATATATTGTGTCAAAAGAAAAGAATAAAACCCAGATTATATTCAAACCTGGAAAAACCATTTTCTTTCCACAACTTGATGGCTTCGAGAGGTGCTTTCTGACCTGGTTTTATGGATTTAACAGGCTTGATTATTGGAGAAGGAACTCTCTCAGGTGTTATATCCATGCCACCATCTTCAGCTGACATACCAACTTCTTCTAGACCGCTAGAATGAGTGACAGGTAAGGTTTCTTCCTGCAGGAACATGTTTTAGAGAGAAGTTTAAAAGTCATCCACGCGCACACTTACAGAAGAAACAATTTACACCAAAAAAAGATCAATTTTTGATATTACAACTTGATTTTACCTGACCCTCAGACACTAAGGCTCCAGTTTGAAATGAATTCAGGTCGGTCAGTGATGCATGCACAATTCTAGACCCGTGGACAAACAGCAAAGATCATAGTTAGTACCAATACAGTAAAATATATCCACTGAAATATACAATTTTTTTCATCGTGTACTAATTGGGTTATTTTTCTATTTCATTGGAAAAGAAGTGTACCTTTTACAGATTTCATCACTTAAATTAAACATCCTTGTGATATCGACAGGATATGGTGACGATCCACGATAAGTATTGCACACATAACCAGTACCTGCTAATATCATTGTCATGAAAAAATTATAAAGTCATTAACTTCATTGTAATTAGCACTGTTTGACAATACGATAAGTCTATAACATGTTCGACATGGTTTCACAACTATGAAGCATCAGTGCCGTGTACATCATGATAAATTGACAAACATATGATCAGTATCAGTAGCAATAATCCACAGACATGATACAATTTCCAATTAGTATAGGCTGCATGATCAAATTTTATTCGTATAAAGAATTGATCACAATTCACAAATAGCCCTTGAAGTTCTTAATGTAACTACAGTGAAGAACAAATAAACATACCTCCTAGTCGTTCCGCAATAGCACCAGTAAGAATACCACCGAGCATGTCCACTACAAGTACATCTGCATTTGCAGTAACATTCCCCAAGCAGAGTAGTAGAGATAGTGAATCCACTCGCATGAATCTGATGGAATCAAGAGAATATAAAATCAACCCCCCGTGTGTCAAAAACCCAGAATCATGCAAAGCAAGATGAACAAGATATGAAACTTAGGGTTATTAGACTACAATGAGCATCTGAACCACAACGACAAATAATATGTAGGAGAATATATCAGATTTCAAGATTTTCTGATTCTAAAATAAGTTACCAAAGTCTATCCTTCTTTCCCTCCCATCAAAAAGATAAATCACAACTAGAAACAATAGATGAAGATATTTGATCAAACACAAGAAAAGACCATATTATTACCCGATTTTTTCAGGATGTTTCTTGAAGTAGGCCTCACAAATGCTGAAAAATGCAAGATATATGTTAGAAATTAAAGAAAAGATCGAGGAAGACAACGACAAGGGGATCTACAACTAGAAACCAAATGTAGTATTACGACTTTCTACAACTGACATCACCACTAATAGCTTGGAGATTTCAAGTTCATAAATCAAATGCAGAACAATCAATTATATGATTTAAAGAACAATAGTGCTTAGAAACTAATGCAAAACTACCATTATGCTTTACTTATCACCTGAATTAAAAAAAGAAAATCATAAAAAGTGAAACACAACCCATGAGCCCTAAAATGCTTTACTTATCAAAAAGCAATACGAGGACATACTCATCCACAGAAAAACTGAGTGTTCCACGTGAATGAAGTGGTATAATCTAGTTACAACAAATAGACAATTACTGGATCATTGCTCAACTAAGAAATACTGCCTT
Organism: Solanum tuberosum; assembly: GCF_000226075.1. Classification (NCBI taxonomy): domain Eukaryota; kingdom Viridiplantae; phylum Streptophyta; class Magnoliopsida; order Solanales; family Solanaceae; genus Solanum; species Solanum tuberosum. The sequence continues at coordinate 1,262,498 of NW_006238958.1, forward strand.
CTTCCACCTGGGGCAGACAGGCAACATTTTGCAGCATATGAAAGTAACTTGTTTAATTTTGATTACATTACCATTCTTAGAGTTTTATTTACTAAGCTATAATAAAAGAAATGCAGTGAAAACATTATCCAATCTCGTTCCCCCCCCACCCCCCTTCTCGAAAGATCAAGTTATAGATGAAGGAAAAATTGGGAAGTAGTACGTCTAAATAAAGATCTCCAGAATAACAAAAGGAGATTTAAAGGCAGGAGTGTACCTTCGTGCAAAGGGACGCCTCAATAGTACTCGAGGTGCATATTTCTTCTGTTTCTTAACCCTATACTTTTCCTGCAAACAATGAGAGGTCAGCATATTTTCTCAAAGAAAAACTAATCAACACCAAAAATGCCAAGCTCACTTGTGAAAATAATGTCTTCTTCTCAAAAGTTGCACTGTTTGCAATGAGTGCTTCAACTATTTCATCCCCTTTTGCCCCCTGACTGAAACATAGTCATATTAATACTTCTCTTCAAAACTGCTAAATGAAAACCTAAGAATCTTGCAGCCTTTTCTTTTGCTTAAGAGAACTCTTTTGCAACCAAAATTTTGTTCAAACATATCAGAAGAAAATATAATATAGATCTAGAGAAATTCTGGATTCAGAAAGCCTCTAATTTTTCTGTTAATATATCAATGAAATTGGCCAAAACAGAGTGACACAGCGGCAGATGATGCATACCACCATTCCAAACTAGTTTGTAGTTCCCAAACCTAGAGGTCGTCTAATTAACTGAAAGTAGACATTATCAATATCCACTAAAATAGAATCTTGAAACTGCCCGTGAAAGATTCTTATGCAAGGTTTTCACACATTTCTTGAAACTGCCCACTAAAATAAATAAACAATACCACATAAAACCATGAACCTCCGACAAACTCACTTTCGCATCTCGTCGATATCTTCACTAGTGAGACTCTGAGCAGTATTATTATCAACAAGCGCACGGTTGTCTTTAGATCCATCCACATCTTTTTCTTCAAGGCCGTTACCTGATAATGAAAATGCACAAAAGTTACTATCAATTCCACATAATGTGTAAAAAAAAAAAACTAGAACAATTAGAGAAAGTAACACGAGATGTATAAGGGTAGATTGTCTACATCACACTCCTAGGGGTGCGGCCCTTCCCTGAACCCAGCGTGACACTCAGGATGCTTTGTGCACCGGGATGCCCTTTGAACATGAGATGCATAAGCATATTTAGTTTGGTCTATCTTTGCATACTAGCTTGGTCAAAGAACTATATACCACCTCTACATCCTAGTCTTCTTGTCCCGCTTCAACTGGTTCTTTCTCCCAAAAGCTTGGAGAGAGTAAGCAAGAAACACACTATAGTGAATAAACACAAGCTAAAAAGAAGACTAATTCTGGTTTTACTAAAAATGTTTGAGTGCGTCATGGAAAGCAAGAGCTCACTCTTTGGCACTATTCAAAAACAAGGTATTTGCGATGTGGCAGGAAGGTCCACAAATGTAACCCCTGAAAGTCATTTGCACAGGCAAAAATATCATCAACTGCAGTATAAGTCCTCCATATAAATATAATCGTCCTTGTTATAAAGTAGAAAAGTCACGTTAATCATGCTTGCTCCTCAGAGTCTAAAAGAGTCTATGATGATGATTATCCATACAAAGCAATGCATTTTTCTGAGAAAACCTTGCATTAGAATCTTTCAGATATTATAATTATAGATATTATAGATATTATAATTATATAACATTAAACATAATAGGCTGATTAGCCCTATTATCTGTAATGTTATATAATTACATTGCACATTTAATAGTCAGTCTGTCACCATTTTTTTTCTTCAAAATAGTGATTGGCTACTTCGAAGGGGAGTCGTGATTTAATTAGTAAAGTTGTTGAATGTGACCTCAAGGGTTCAAGATGTGATAAGGATGCGTACAATACACCCTTATGGTCCGACCCTTCCCGGGATCCGCACATAGCAAGAGCTTAGTGTATCGGGCAGCCCTTTTTAGTTATTGACTACTTCAAAAACTAAGTACTCGGCTCCCGGTAAATGACTACCGCCCCAAGTTGAATAAGCTTAGTAATAATAACAAGTTAAAGAACAGAGATAACAGTATTTCAGAAGAATACCTTCTGCATTCTCAACAAAACGAGTCAAAAAGGTTCCTTCTTTTCCCGACTCCACTTGAAACAGAGACCCGAATGGACAACCTATAAGAGGCTGAAGAGAACACTTCTTATTCCCAATTTTCAATGTCCTGGATGCACAACACAACTTCTCCATCAGTTCAAAAATCCATAATCCAGTTAAAAAACTGCATCTTTTTGCACTAAAATCAATCAACTATATCTCAATTACAAAACTAAATGCAGCAGACAGAGGCAAAAAAATCGGATGTAATTACTTACGAGGCAGCAGTAAGACGAGAAAAAACTAAACGGTCGCCATCATTGATGTCAAGCAATACATTGCAACCTTCATAAGTTAATCTACTATTATGATTTTGCTTCAAATCCTCATCAACCGCTTTTTCAATCGACATTTTTGTTGTTTTTTGCTGCTAAAAATTCAATCTTTAAGCATTAGATGAAGCAGTAGAGAAGGAAGTTACACTATAAGCTTCAGTTCTCTGTTAGTTTAAACCCTAGAACCCTAAACGATGGGTAATTTACAAAACAGGGACTGTAATTTAAACAAATGAACATTTGGGTACAATAATAGTGGGGGATTTAAAATTGGGATAATTCACGAAAGGGGAAATTTCAATTTGCCCCCTAAACTTTAGGTATTTGGTAAAGATCCTCGAAAGTTTTTATAGTAGCAGTATTACCCCCTAATTTATGAAGGTTGACTTCCAATAGACATCAAGCCCAATGTAAGTCAATATAGTAATATATTAAGGGTCAACTCAATTTATGTTAGATCTAGACTTATTTCAATCCAACTTGTATCTAATAATGTTTTGTTAAGTAAATGTTAGTATATGCTAAACGAGAATTCAATTATTTACTCAAATCATTGAGTTCGATTGTTTTTTATATATTAGCATATTGAAATATCATAATATGACAATTTTTATGATGTATATATGCATAAGAAATCACAAATATCAAATATCGTGTCTAGAGTGAGAAATATTATATTAGGATCAACCAAATTTCTATAGACTCGGCTCTAGATATAACTATTTTGTATGAAATTTCATAATAACTAAAAATAGATCTACTTATATATTTTTGTTATAGGAATTAAGGGAATATTTTTTAAATATACATGCACATATAAGCAAGTGAATATGAAAATTAAATGTTTATATATACTGGTATTAAATCTGTTGATACTAGCAAAAGAGTTGGTATTGGTAGTTGTGACTAAAATTAAATCTATTAAGTACTATTATTATCCGGAGGATGGAGTAATAAGTAATATATTATCACTATAAATTATATTGATTAATATATATAAAATATTTGCATTATTATAGACTTATAGTGTCCATTAGTGAATTAATTAACAATTGTATTGTATGTGGATGAGATGAGAAAAGGGAAATGGTGAACAAGTCCGCATATTTTGGGACGACAAGGGAACACCTTCTGCAATATCTTCTCTTAGTGAATGGTTGGCCAAATCAACATCTGACTTCTAACCACTCCATTAAGATTCTTGCATTTTTTAATAATTAACTTGATAGTAAATACAATAACATATAGAAAATAATATCCGTAAGGGGAGTCTTGAAGCAATAATAAAGTTGCATCAGTATAACCTATAGGATTACGACTCACGAGTTTGAGTTGGAGAATAACTGTGTACAAATTCTTACATCAAGCTAAGATATATAAATTGTCTACATTAACCTCGTTGGGTGCAGTACGTCCCTCCCTGGACGATGCAAACCATGATTTTGAGTTGTAGAATATATGAGTTATTGATGCTTGCATAGGATAATCTTAGCCATTCGTCGAACCAATTTTTTACATCGGCCAAAAAGATAGTAATAATAAATTATTTAATTAGGGAACAAGTATTTAGTTAAGTATTTTTTTCCTTAGGTTTTGTGTTTATCTGCTGGCCATCCACTTAAACTGCAAGTTGTCTAGATCTATAGGCAAGGCATGTTCTAATTTCACATGTTGCTAAGTCCCTAAGACCCTAAAGTGGCTAAAGAGAGATAGGAAGACACTGTGGACATATAATAGGGATGTTTTTTGGGAATTTGTACTGAAAAGATAGAGGCACTTTGTTGAATTTGAGGGACCTAAATGGATATATATACATATATAATAATAATAATCATTCACAAAAGTCAGTCACCCTGTTAGTGTTTACTAGTTTTCTTGGCAAAATATGTGTGATTTCTTTTGTCATTTTTCATTTTTCATTTTGCTAATTATTGGAATCTTCAAACCCACCATGTGTTATGAGGAACAAATTGACTAGTCATTCCAAACTAAGGAGAAAGTGCGTACATATAAACATTCAGAAGCTTCCAAACGTTTGAGAGTGATCCCATATAAGATACACTCCATTCGTTCCCTTGTGTCATGTACGACGTGTATCTCACGCGAATTGTCATGTACGATTTATTGTGTTACCTTGTTTAATTTTATCAAATTTAAATGTTTACTTGTGCACATTCAAAATTTGATTGTATAGATGTAAACTGAGATCAAATTAAAGAATATGTTTATGTATTATATCCTGTCAAAAAAATAGTGTGTTAATATTAAAAACGGATTAATTTCGTCGATTTTCTTCAATTCTGTAATTATAAAATGCATCCATAGATTTTCAAGCTATTATTGCATGCGAGGAAGTGCGTAGATATAAACAATGAGAAACTTCCAAAAGTTTGAGAGTGATCCCATAAGATGTATAAAGTGGTGAAAGAAAAGATATTAATGTGAAAAATTGGAAAATGACTTAATAACTTGTTCTTTCTTGAAGTCTCTTCTTTTACACTCAAAGTCATTGATTCTTGATTTTTTCTATTATTAAAAAAAAACTAAATTTATGCATTTTTTCGAGTACTACTATACAAAGCAAATTTAGAATGTAGAGTTGGAAAGTTTAGAATGTGTTCAAATTTATATTATACACTTACACATTTTGAGGATTTTTTTCTTTCTTCTTTTGCATGTACATACATATAACATATCTCACGTCGTTCATAATCCGTTTAAAATACAAATCACTTGGACTAGTATTCTACATGCGAGGTTTAACCCTTCCAGCAAAGAGTACATGAGTAAGTGATTAAGAAAATAACGTAGAAAAACTTCATAATATCATACTCCTAAGAAAGAACTAGATATAGTAACATTTCACATTAAGTGAAACTAGTTATTTGAAAAATAAGAAGATAGACCAAAATGTAACAAATTAAATTGCACGTTAGGTACTATGAATCTGCCTATGAAAGTGTTTTAAAGTGATTTTTATTAAAGAAACAAAAAAATGTGGAAAGAAATATAAAATTGAAGGTGCCTTTAGTGTGTGTATATACTATATGTGTTAAATTTAATGCAATTTTCTTTAAAACGAAATAACTTAAACCGGTAGTCAATATTTTTAAAATTGAATATGTACATTTAAGTCACTTCATAGTGTAGACTCCACTATGGTTGATCAACTATCAATTCACTCGGTCTTGCCAAAGTCAAATCTAATTAAATTAATGGTTGAGATTAGAAGGGAAAAATCAATTTGATTAAGTATAGATTAATCAAGATATACATCAAAGACAAAAAAAAAGTAGACAAATCTATGTATACCATCAAAAATTATATGTGATAGAATAAGATTCCTTCATTTTTAATTATCAATCTCGAGTAGTAGTGGAGTAGTAAGTATTTTTACATCGTTAATCATAGATTTTGGGTTTGAGTCTTTTTGGGTATGAAATCGTGTTTGTTAGGGAGCGTTCTACCTCAATATTGAACCTTCAAACGCGAATTCAGATTTAGTCAAACTCCAATGTGAGTATCAGATACCGAATAGGAAAAAAAATATCTCAAGTTCTCATTCTAGTTATGGAAAAAGTTTAAGTAGAGAGTTTTCCCCCCTTTTAATAGGTTTTACGTGATGCTTCCTTAATCAAAAGTCTCAGCTTCTAAATATGGATTAATTCCTGCTTCCCTTAATCAAAAGTCTCAGCTTCTAAGCTTCTAAATATGAAAAAGGTTCCGGTAGAAAGCACATCCCTTTTTAATGAGCCTTACACAACACAATGTGATGAATAGAATTATTCTACCTTAATCAAAGGTCTCATATTTTGAGTAAAGAAATTTGTGACAAGGAACACGTTTTCCTTTAACATATCATACACAACAAAAATCTAAATTAGTCAGACTTCAATATGGATACGTTACACCATAGAGCAGTAACTAGAAAAAGACAAATACATCAGGATTATGATTCAATTGTATACTTCAAATTTTATGCATATATACAAACACAATCATTGATACATATACACAATAGTTACATTAATTATACAATTATATAACCGATATACATATACAATTCACTTCTCTCCACTCTCTGCCCTCTCTCGCTCGCCTCTCCCTCCTAATCTCGCTCGCCACTCTAGTCTCTAGCCTAACACAAAGAAAATATACTTATACCAACACAATTTTCATAGACACAGACGCTCGATTTATACAAATTGCCGCGATTTATACAAATTAATGCTTGGATATGAGCAAATTAAGTATTTTAAAAAATGTCATACGCAACACAAATCTAAATTAGTTAGAATTCAATATGAATACGTTACACCAGAGAGCAGTAACTAGAAAAAGACAAATACATCAGGATTATATTATTATGCTAAGAAGCAGCAAACAGAATATTAAATACAGTAGAGGGGAAGTAGATAATAAAGAAGCCCAACTTTTTTTTTTCCCTTCTTGGATCCCTCTCCATTAATAAAAAGAAAGAAACTACACACTCTTTTACATTAATATAGAAAAGCTAGAACAAACTTCTCTCTTTTTCTCTTATGAAGAAGAGAACTTCTTCT
>NW_006238958.1:1269641-1270929 GCF_000226075.1 Solanum tuberosum
TGTAGCTCCATATGCAGTTTCAGGTATTAATTACTTATTTATATTATGTCTCAGTAACGTGTGAGCCTGATTCTTTTTTAATGGACCAAATATATGGGATTTTTTTTACAAATTTGAACATGGACCCTTTTATACCATATTGAACTGCGTAAACATCTCAAAAAAAAAAGAAGTCAAAAATAGCCATTTTATGATCTTGTACTTAAAAAAATAATCATATATACTCATTTTTTTTAGGATTCATACATGCATTGATCCAATCGAATAATCTGCGCTATCTATATGCACTTTCAATTCATTTTCATATAGAAGCAAACTTTCCAAATTAATAATCGGAACTTTGTGATTGTGTCTTGAAATTTCATTCTAAGAATTTGAAACTTTATAATAATGATTATTTTTTTCAATTGTATATTGACTAGAAAGTGATTATTTGTGGATATTATCCAATTTTGAGTTGTTAGAAAAAAATTACTACTTCGTATAATTTTAGTTATTTAATTATATTATGTCTCAATATCAGAGATGTGGTACATGGCAATACAAGAGTGGTACATAGAGCTGATAATTCCCCAGAAAGTAGCAGTTTAGGCCAAGAAACTCGTCTTCTAAGCAAGAATAAAGCATCTCATCATGGCCCTTCATCTTCAAGTTCGAGGTCTCTTGCTAGATCAAACGGTGGTGGTAGCTCCACGTGTACTACTTCATCAAGAGGAATGCAGTTTCGTAAGCTATCTGGATGTTATGAGTGTCACATGATAGTAGATCCTAGCAGGTATATTTTTAATTTTAATTTCATTTTTCTAATACATTTTATTTGTGATTAATAATCTTGATATATAGTAATAATGAGTGAAAATATTAATTAATTTTTTTTATAGGTACCCTTTACCAAGGTCAACAATATGTGCATGTCCTGAATGTGGAGAAGTTTTTCCAAAAATTGAGAGCTTAGAACATCATCAAGCAGTTAAACATGCTGGTAAATCTTTTATTTTCTTAATTTCTTGTTTTATGTTTGAAAAATCTCAAATACTCCCTTAAAAATAAGTATAAATAATTTTCTATAAAAACTTATATATATAAAATTAGTATCCTGAAAAACATATGCTTTAAGAAGTTAAATAGATACACTTAATAATATCAAAATGATTGTTTATTATTCGTATCTATAAGTTAAATCCTTATATATTATATTTTCTTTCCTAGTTATATTCATATTCCTTTTGTTTAGCTTAGGGAGGGGTGGGGGGGGGGGGGTTTGGGGGGAAAAACCCTTTTTGAAAAA
>NW_006238958.1:1271297-1277564 GCF_000226075.1 Solanum tuberosum
TATTCATTTTCCTTTTGTTTAGCTTAGGGGGGGGTGGGGGTGGGGGTTGTGTGGAAAATCTCTTTTGGAAAAGTGACATAAAGCTAGTCCACACAAATATAATATATAATTGATAGATATATAGTATATACACATTAATTATATATGTATATTAACTAGTAAATTTAGATATTTTTTTATTGAGTAGTCAAATGTTTAACTTTTCGTTTTTAATTACTTAATTTGCTCATATTTTTCCTAGAAAAGCATGATTTCAATCTAGTAAAAGGAGACGAGCTTTAGACAACATTTAAGCTTTGAATTGTTTTAGGCAAAGTTCAAATTGTGTTAGTGGAAGCAAAACGGAATTGTTAATACAATTTTTATAAAATAATAATGTAAAGTACGTTAATTAAATATATATTTGTGATTCATTGGTTGAACCCCCAATAAATACTTTGCCTTTTTTTTCTGTGGACCAGTACTTAAATATTTTAAGGACCATCTAGAGTAATATTTGCCAACTACCTCTTCATAAAATTGAAAAGAACTATTCAGTATATATTATTACACGTAGGAAAATTTTAATTGGCAAATAATTATTTTCTTTTTTTATTATCATATGTCACACCGACAACAATATGACACCCTAAATTACTCATACTAAAATTAATTAAAATATTTTTAGTTTAATAATGTTGAAGATTATTTTATTTTGTTTAATTAAGAATGCATACATAAGAAGAATCGAATCTTTAATACTGAGATATTACTTGTCTTTGAATTATCAGCATTTGGTAGCCCACTCCACTTAATAATTAATGTTTTCTTATCTTGTTTAGCTATTTAAGTTCTAAATATTTATCATAGTACTAATTCTAGAATAGCTTATTCCTAAATAATTTCATAATTAGTTAATAAACATTAACTCCCATAATTGGTTGCTGGTTGGCCATTAAGATTTGATATCTTACCAACTAGAAATGAGACCCCATTTATTTTCTTTCGTTTTCTTTGCTCACATATTTTTTTGTTGAATGTTGAAATTGACATGACTAAAACAAATTGTGAGATAAAAATTTATATAGCTTATTGTAATTGAACTCACGGTAAATTATAATTAATTGAACTCACTGTTTACTTTTCTAAGTCGATATATATGTTATATGTTTGCAGGTTAATTTTAATTTAAGCGATTGAACTAGGATTATTTACATAAATTCTTTTATAAATTATTTCCAGTGTCAGAGTTGGGTCCGGAAGATTCAAGCCGTAACATAGTGGAGATAATCTTCAAATCAAGCTGGCTCAAGAAGGATAATCCAATCTGTAAGATCGAACGGATATTAAAAGTCCACAACACCAAACGTACGATCCAACGGTTCGAGGACTGCAGGGACGCGGTGAAGATACATGCAGTCGCCACAGGGAAGAAAAACCCAAGATGCGCCGCTGATGGAAATGAGCTCCTTAGATTTTACTGCACGAGCCTTACATGCACCCTCGGTGCACGTGACTCGTCCAGCTTGTGTGGCTCCGTACCCGGCTGTGGAGTTTGCACTACCATACGCCACGGCTTCCAAGGAAACAAAACTAATGGGGTCCGCACAACTGCTAGTAGTGGGCGGGCCCATGATTGTCTCGGTAGTGGTATGGCCCGACGCAGGGCGATGATCGTGTGTCGGGTCATTGCTGGCAGAGTCAAGCAGACCGCAAAAGATGTGAGGGCTTCTCCCACGACAGAGGAGGAGAATTGCTCTGGCTCTGGCTCTGGTTCTGGTTCTGGTTCTGGTTCTGGTTCTGGTTCGAGCTTGTCAGCTACTGACTCTATCGTATACGATTCGGTATCCGGACATGCAGGGATCTACTCAAATCTCGAGGAATTATACGTATTTAATCCAAGGGCTATACTTCCATGCTTTGTCGTGATATACGAAGCATTGGAATCTTAAGCTTAATGTTTTTTTTATTTGTACTTGAGCTGTTTGTACGGTTGAGTTTTTTTTTTTCTTTTTTGTTGTATCCTTAAATTTATGTAACTAATTTCAAGTTAGTTAAAAAATTGTAACACCCGTGAGGTAATGCTGATCCAACTATGATTTTTGTACATATTTATTTATTTTATTTATTTGCCTTTTTTACATATTGTTAGTTAGTTGAAGGTGAGTAAATACATTAATGTTTTAAGTTTATCTACCCAACTGTACCATAATAAATATCTTAAAATATGGCCCCTCAATTTATGCTTGAAAAAAAATGCCGTCCTTCAACATTTAACTTGTCATTTTCTATGCAATATATGTTACCCCACCAAATTCCTTTATTCTTTCACGATTTAAGTTATAAGTACTAACAACACAAAAATATTCATGTCTTTATATCAATTTTGTTATGAAGATTTATATATTTAACCTGATCGTATAAAAAAATTATACATGATAGTGTAGGGAACTTCAACTCTTTTTTTTTATTGAAGGTTTACGTTTCTTCTTCTAAAGCTGCAAGAAATAAAGGTAAAGAAACTGAAGGATATGGATAGAAGTAGGGTAAAGGAAGCATTATAGTACTCAAAAGGATAGCTTTGAACTGTAGATAATTTCTACAGAGTTGGGGCCAGAAATGAGTCAAAAAAGAAGACATTATGATGATAGTAATTTTATTGAAGTAGTACCTAACTGATTGATTAATTGATAATTAATTACAGTTCCTAAAGTAATTACCAAAATCAAGGAAAAAAGTTTGGTTCGCTTAGTTACTGTTTAGCATGTTTTGTTGTGCATTCATATTTGTTACTTCATTTGTCTCATGTTTATTAGTCAATCATTTTACTAAAAAAATGATACTAGTAGTAATTTTATTCAAGCATTTAAGGAGTGAATTTGTAAAATTATTTGCTTATTTATGATTCTTGATAGGACAAATTCCTTAACTACACTCCTTTACTTACCTTAATATCCATTTATTCCTACTTATTTCAAAATTTTCAAAAATCCCTTATTTACCTATGTATCCCGTGCACAACGCTATATATCCCGCTATGTGGAATGTATCAAACCTAATGTATCCCGTGCACAACGCTATGTATCCCGCTATGTGGAATGTATCAAACCTAATGTATCCCGTGCACAACGCTATGTATCCCGCTATGTGGAATGTATCAAACCTAATGTATCCCGTGCACAACGCTATGTATCCCGCTATGTGGAATGTATCAAACCTAATGTATCCCGTGCACAACGCTATGTATCCCGCTATGTGGAATGTATCAAACCTAATGTATCCCGTGCACAACGCTATGTATCCCGCTATGTGGAATGTATCAAACCTAATGTATCCCGTGCACAACGCTATGTATCCCGCTATGTGGAATGTATCAAACCTAATGTATCCCGTGCACAATGCTATGTGGAATGTATCAAACCTAATGTATCCCGTGCACAATGCTATGTGGAATGTATCAAACCTAATGTATCCCGTGCACAATGCTATGTGGAATGTATCAAACCTAATGTATCCCGTGCACAATGCTATGTGGAATGTATCAAACCTAATGTATCCCGTGCACAATGCTATGTGGAATGTATCAAACCTAATGTATCCCGTGCACAATGCTATGTGGAATGTATCAAACCTAATGTATCCCGTGCACAACGCTATGTATCCCGCTATGTGGAATGTATCAAACGCTATGTATCCCGTGCACAACGCTATGTATCCCGCTATGTGGAATGTATCAAACCTAATGTATCTCATGCACAACGCTATGTATCCCGCAAACATTATTTTTAAGGGATTTTTGGTAAATAGAAAACTAAAAGGGACAGGATATTATTTAGTACTTATAATATGTGGTTCCTATAATTTATACTTCTTGATATGCATTTAAATAGAAAAATAAATACACTTTCTCTTTCCGGGCTCCACTTTTTGTGGCTATATACACTGAGTGAATATGTCTTAGTGTACCAATAAAAATTGTAATGAAATGATAAGTATTATTTCATCTTTAATCAGAGATTATGGTGAAATTAGAAGTATTCTTTTGTCTTTAGCCAGAGTTTGTATGGTTAGCAAAATTAAAGGAAAAAAGTTGTTGAAGTAACCGCATGAATCAATCAATCACATAAATGTATTTTTTTTTTCTTGTTATTAATGGATGAGCTGGAAGGGCACGTGGGGTCAATATTGGGACCACTACAAAATTAATTTTAACTTTAGAATAGAAAAGAGATGATAACACTTTGACTGCAGTGATGAACTAAAAATATATACTCAATTTCCCCCGTAACATTATTGCTTACACATGCAATTGCATATTTTATTTTTCTTTCTCTTGACTATCATTTGATTAATAGAAATAATTCGAACTTCAAAAATATTATCACCCGTCCACAAATTAACGTGTGGGAAACTCAATAATGAGTTTTATTATATCGGGAAAAACACATAGGTATACACATGCATGATGCAAATAAGCTCTTAATTCAGTAAAGTTCAAAACATTTTTGCTTTTACTTACTCTGTATCTGTTTGCTTGTTAAATTTTGACTCGGTACACCCTGTAAAAAAAATAATGATTGGTATAGTAAATTTATCATTTTATTATATTATTAATTGATACTTAGAATTTTAAACATATTTACTCATTATATTTTTCAAATACATTAACTCAACATTAATAAATTGTGGGTGTAATAGGAAGGAATAAAATTGTTTTTCCTTGAGTTGTCAAAAATGACAAGTAAAAAGAAAAATCAAATTAGAAAATATGTTACTAGTAAATAAAGACAGAGGGGGTATTTATTTATTGGGTAATGCTAAATGGCCAGAATATTTGGTCAGAATTAGGCCAGAAAATTTTAAAAGTGTATAATATCTTTTTTATTTTAAAATAAACTGATCTTTTTTCCATATTTTAATTAAAAAATATGGTAAAATAATATAGATAAATAATTATTCCAACCAAATTTTCTGGCTAAAAAGATTTTTCCGAGAATGTAAAATAGATCATGGGAGTAGCGGTTCTTGGTTTCCACCCCCTCGTTGTAATAGATAATTAATTATGAATGAAGATCACTGAATATCTTGCATTTACTTGTTTTAAATGGTGGGAAAATGATGAGTATTAAATTGTATAGTTTGAAATGGAAACTTAGCACATCTCCCTCCTTATATTTTGATTTTTGAAAACTGAGATTTGCATTAATGCATATTGTTGTACATGTACACGTATCGACCATTCTGGCAATATGCTCTTTATTGTTTAAAAATATTACTCATACTTCTTTTGTTAGTTATTCTTAAAACTGAGCTGGCACTCATATAGCTATATTACTTATGTGATGTAAAAATATTTAACAATTACTTTGTTCACACAAAACAAAATTTGCAAATGAATCTCACATCACGAGTTCTTATAAGGTTTAGATAATCCTTCTCGGTCTCTTTGAATTGATTTTTGAGGTGTGAATTAGACTATTCAAAAATTAATTTGACACTGTATCAGAATCAGATTCGATTCGATGTGGACCTCCAGGTCCCGAACCATGTAGGGGTGGAATGGAATGTACTCCATAAACGTGCATGCACCGGACCGGACAATGGAATTCCAATTTCCAAATAAAGAATGTTCAGATTTGGGTGTGAGGGGGTGAAGAATGATCTTAAGTTTCTTATAAGGCAAGGACAATCCTCCTAGGGTGTGAGACTGTGAGTTATGCCCGAAGCTTAGTGTCACGCCCCAAACTCGAGGGACGCAACTGGCTCCTAATGCCAAAACTCAGGCCCGAGCCGACCCTGCTGATCCATTTGCTACTAGCGCATGGCAGCCACACGCAATCAAGAAATCAAATAAGTATATCTCGGCTTAAAGCTAAGCCCTTGGCCGGCAAGGCCCCTGTCAACAGATCTACAAAAGAAACAGCTACTCCCAAGAGTTTATATAAAGAAATTGTCAGCTAGTACAGAAGTCCTGATTGGGCCGTCAAGGCCACCATGATCTCTATACCAAAACTAAAAACATGTATATAACCAGTCAATGCATCACACAACTAACAAGCTTCAGCAAACCAACAAACTAGGCCAGCATGACCATAACGTAGTTGTAAACCCCACACACTAGTCTGCAAGCCTCTAAGAGAATTAACGATTGGCGGGACAGGGCCCCAGCCTACCCATAAAAATATGTACAACAAAATCTAACAAACCTCCAAACACTGGCAGCTCCGGAGGAAAGGGGCTAGCCAACCGGATATAAGTCAATCCTGCTGCTGAGGAGGTCTACTCAGT
>NW_006238958.1:1279193-1326890 GCF_000226075.1 Solanum tuberosum
CATGTCGTAAGTAGGGAATAGCCTTAACATACCTTTTATCCGCTAAATTCACGTGGCCTAACGACTTTTACTCATAACTCCCTCGATACTCGATCTTAGGTTCGTAATTCACCTCAAAACCTTCAAATATATTCAAACCCCTGCTGTCCCAACTCTAAAATGTGATATGCTACGCAATCGATAAAACAAATTATACCACGATGATGAGCCCAACGCGTAGAACAACTTTCGTCAAGGACTTAAGTCGAGAAAATCTATACTTAACTTGATCCTAGAAATGGGTTTCTCTAATTTCTCTGGTTTCTAACTTAAAAATGAAGAAAAAGATCGAAGAAGAAGATATATGTAACAATCCACCGACTTAGGGCCCCACCTCACGTGCCTGCTTGCGCAGTCCCACGAAAATGCGAATATCTCTCTATTCTGAAGTCGTATGAACAAACGGTTTGATGCGTTGGAAACTAGACTCGTAGACGTTCAATTTCATAGTTCGCGGGGACCATAACTCTTAATAGATTGGGAGAAAACGTCCGAGACATTTGACCCAAATTTCAGACAAATCTTTAAAAAGGAATTTACGGTAACTTTCGCCAACTTTTATTTTGCCACTTACCTAGCTTCAAACCTTGAGATACAACACTTGAACACTTAAAATATCACATAACACATCATTTTTAATTTATTACTCACCCTCCTTGTCTTTCCACGAAGATACGAGTTAATTTAGACGTTTTGAAAAGTCGGGGTGTTACACTTACTTTGACAAGTAAGCCAACAATATACCTAGTATGTTATTAATAAGTAGAGTCTGAAATACACAAATCTTATCCTCCTCGAGAGTGAGAGCATTGATATATGGTAGGATAAACAAACTTAGGCAAGCACGCAGATAGATATATAGTGGCTTGGAGGATTGCTATTTAAGGCATATCCAAAATTGTAAAGTTTTTAATGTTTAGTCGTTTCAAAGTCAACTTCACACCTTACGACATTGAAATTGAAAATTTCAGATTAAGATTTTTAATTGAAAAAATCCAGATTTGGATGCAATTTAAGACCTCTGATAAATTTTCTTGTGATGTAAATTTAGTGTGATATGAATATGTTTTTTCATGAAGATTGGACTGACAGTTGTGATTATAATTTGTCAATATTGATTAAAAACTAAATACTTTGAGAAAGTTAGATATAACTTAAATATGACACCTAAAATCGGCTACATGTTTGCAAATCAGACGGTTGAGCCCACCAAGATTTTCAAGTTATCTCAGTATTGGGCTCTAGTTGATTGCAGGTTCCTGTTCCATGGGCTTGGTTTGGGCTTCCTACCACATTGGTTTAGGCTTTCTTTTTGTAATTTTCATTCCTCCAATGAAGATTTTCATACATTGACAATTAATACAAGTAGTCTTTTTACTAAAATTCTATAACTTCTAGACATAAAATATTGATCAATTTCTTTTCATATATCTAAAGCACAATAGACAGGGTTATTCGATATTTATGATGGTCGATACAATGAATCTTCACAGATAGTTAGTTCATACTAGTGTTGGTGGGAGACAACAAATAGTTGATGTGCAAACTTAGTGTTGGTGGGAGACAACAAATGTTTGACATAATATAGTAGGCAATTTCTTTTTATATGCCTAAATCTCGATAGACTAAGTTATTCGATGACCGGAATACAATTAAACCTTGATAAACAAAGTAATTATTCAAGGTGAGAGATAACAAATGCCTGAATATAATTGAGGTGCGAACAAGATAATCTGAATAAGATATATAAGCTGTAGAAAATCAACTTCAAAATTGAAATTATCCAACATCCAATGGTAAAACCAAAATTAATCAAGCTAATAATTAACCTTTTAAAACAAACTATCTCAAGAATTTGAACTCAAAGCAACAAATAATTTTTGAAGTATAATAAAGGCCCAAGCACATGCAGTACTCATTTGGGAGTGATTCTTAGAGAATATTATCTTAGGAAAAAAGGCAAGTTATTATTGATCATACTCATTAATGTCGTACTTTTATAACTTCTTTGCTTTTAATTAAAAACTAGGCCAGTCAATCATGTCTTAGTGAACTTACTGTCTATTACTAATTTAATCATTTAAATATAAATGTGATTAGCAAGTCATCATATATAATTCTAGTTTTTTCGTCTCATAAATGGCAAGTAGATAATCACCTTATAAGCTTTGTCGTTACCTATACACAAAAATTCACCTTTTTTATTGGATGATATTTTATTTTCTTTTGAATCAATCTATGCATTATAAAAAATATTCACAACATATACATAAAATATAATCACACTCATTTTGAACGTCTCAGTAACTTTAAGCTAGACTATAGCATACAAGTTTGGCCGAAGTCAGGAATTTCAATCTAAACTTCAAATTGTCTTAAGTAATTCATTCTGTCTACATGTACAAATTAGTAATTTGAAATCCAGTAACTTAAAAAGATTCAAATTCTCGAATCATAAATTTCAAATTTTAATTCTACCCGTAACTTTAATTTGAGTTTGTCAATAATTATTCATAAGAATTAGTTTAAAAAGAATAGAACCAAGGATATTAATTATTACCATGCTAACATGATTATTTGAATCAGGACTTTTGATTTTTCAGAGTGAGTTAATATTATATCATAGTACAAGACATGATTATTACTTGGAAGTTAATGAAATTAACAATCTAAATAAACAAATGTACTTTGAAAAGACAGCAAAAGCCCATACATATGATTTGGTCACATGGTTAAAGAATTAAAACATCATCTTTTTCCAATTTTCATAAATATATATAACCTTATTATAGCCAAAACTTATAACAAAATACAAAGGCTTTTGTCTTCTAACATCAAAGAGGAACAACAATAATGTACACTAACAAAGCTTCTATTCAAAGAGAAAGCTTTGTTATTCAAGTTTCAGAAAATTTTCAATCTTCATCCCAAGCTATTAGCCCTTCTTCTAATAAATTAATCAATTTCTCCGCCATGAAGCTTTTCGATCGCTTCCGCAAAATCGTCATGCGGTTCGTTTTCCCCGTCCCGACGTCCGGCCGGAGAAGGCCGAGTCGGGCTGGGGAAACAATGTCGGCTTCTGGGCCGGGCTCAGGACAGAGACGGAGATCCTGTGACCGGCCCGATCCACCGAAGACCTCATGTAGCTCCTATTATTCATCAACTTCTCATTATAATGAAGCTATTGCTGATTGTATAGAGTTTTTCAATAAGTCATCACAAGATCAAGGGATTTTTAGTGGTAGAAAATCGGACGTTATTGTGTGATTTTTTTAATTTTTTTTTTGGCTAAATTAATTAATTATGTGCAACCATGCTTGTAGCTTGTGTTGTTTATTTATTTTTTTAATTTTATGAGTTCAAATTTGATGTTGTAAATTTAAACATAGTTGTATATGTGGAATAGCTGATTTGATTTTCTAAATCTACACAATCTATTCAATTACAGGATTCCCATAAGAAAATATGAGCAATAATTCCCAAAATATTAATTTCTGAAAATCGAGTCCAAATCGACCTAAAAAGTCGTACATTTTTCCTTGTCAAATTAACTTCAAAATTGGAGTAAAATATTACTATATAATTAACTCTATTAGAACTCCATTTTCCGATTAATTTCAAACGAGATTCACCGCAAAAACCTTGTCTTTAAATAGATACTATCGGAGAATGATTTATTTTTAATTTTTCTGACGAAATTTAGCTATTCTCGAAATTTTGTAAAACTCATTCGAGATTTATATTATTACAAGAAGCAAAAGGAATTACATGTCATAATTAATAGTATATCTCTTATTGAAAATTTTACACAAAGAAATCAAATATGAATGTTAACCAACCTTACCTTTCACACTTTGATTTCAAGCAAAACCATTGGAAAATTATAAATGAAACTCCTTCCACATCAAGTTATGAAGATTCAAACAGGACACAAGCCTTGAGATCTCTCTTTTGTTCGCGCATTTTAAATTCGAGAAGATTGAATATTATTATCAGAATTACTACCTCTCTTCCTAGAAAAAAATCCCCCAATCAATGGAATAATTAGGGGTATTTTTATCTTCTTCTTCTTATTGATTGAAGGATGGTTTTGTAAGACAACATGATCATGATCACCTTGTGGAGGATTTGCAAATGTGACATATCTTTTTTTGTGAAACTCAACATTATTTTGATCATGTGACATAATTTGTGATTTCTCTATAAATTTTAGGTCTTCGATTTCTGATACCATGACTTTTTGTTGCTCAAATTTTAGCTTATCAAGCTCATTTCTTGTGCGTTCAAGTTCTTCTTCTAAAGAAGAGAGACAAGTAGCCATTACCAATCTTTCTTCTCTTGCCCTTTCTAGTCTTTGCTTTGTTTCAATTAACTCATCATTAAATGAGTCGTCGCTTTCGTCTTCATGACTCGATCCATCTTGTTTCTGAAAAAATAATAATTAAGTTATATATACTGGCAATGTAAATAATATTTATAACATCAGCGTGAGTTACATACCTTGTTGTTTGCAAGTAACATAATTTGATGATTTACTAATATTTGATGAAAATGTAGGGAACTTGAACTTCATAAAATGAACTACTTCATTGTATAGTTATTAGAATCTTTAATCTAGGTTTATATATGCTTGAAATTAAAAGATACTTTGGTTAGTTGGTTAATCCTCTTTTTCACTATATATATCAGTCTTAATTTTATTCTCCAACATCATGAAAAAACATATACTTGTATTGCAGCTTAAGCAAACGTTTCTTTTTCTTCTTTTACTTCTTAATGTTGCATATTAGAGATTACACTTGTATGTGTTCAAGCCATATGAAAATAGCCTCTTGCAAAAGTAGTTTCATACAATAGACTTAATACATTAATTCATGATAATGTATGTGTACATCCTATGTACCATCCCAAAACGGACACTTTTTGAACACTACAACCCATAAATGAGCGAAGTGTCCATTTTGGTATGTGTTTTTAGGGAGAGTCCCTTTTGGTTTGTAGCGTCCAAAAGGTGCCTGATTTGGGGCCGGACTCATGATACCTAAACCCGTAGGGTAAGATTATACTGGATAGATTATTATTTTATACGGTATAAAGCAAATATACACTATTATATCCCCTAAGAGACAACTACATATAATTGTGACACAAAGTGATTTAATCACTAAATTGAAAAATAATAAGACAAATTACGTGCTACAAATATATTAAAAGTACTCTTATATAGTTTAAAAATTATGTATATTATCCGTATATATAATATGAAGTGGAGAATAGATGATGTATATTACCTGTTTAAGCTTATTAGCAGAGTAGAGCTCTCCAGCAAGAACTCTTTCTCCGAACAACATGACTGCCTCCTTAACCGAACGAAATGGAGCACTCGTATCGATTTCCGCCTTTCCCATCATCGTCACTCCTCCTTCTAATTCTTCCATATCGTTTATTATCAATTTCAACACTATTATCGATCGAATGTAATGTATGTTATGTTTGTAGGAGTGTGTTAGATGAATGAGAGACTATAAAAGAGCTCAAAAAGTGGAAACAAAAGAAGATGAGTAAGTGGAGCTTCGTTTCTTCAAGTCCACTTCACTAGAATTATTCTTCCTTGTAAGTTGTACCACTTTCTTTTGGTAAAATATATAATTGATTCAAGTAGAAGCTTAGGCAAATTGGGCTGGACTGTATGGGCTTTTTTTTGGTTTATTTATTGGGCCTACTTTGATTTTGACTTATGAAAAAGACGTTTTTAACCTTGAGCCCAACCCACATGAATAAGTAACCTTTGATATTTTCGTTATTTTTCAAAATAGGGCCAAAATTAATAATTCTTGTAAAGTTATTACGTAATGTTCTTTGGATTGAGCCGACATTCGTTACAATTACGATCAATCTCCGAGGTAAAAGCTATTTTTAACACTTTTACAAGACTATCCAGGCGAATAAATAGATTACCAATTTGTACACGTTTATAAGATTTGCCTATTTCAAAAAATGCACAACACACATTTTTTTGATATACAATAATAATAATTTCAGTTGAATTACGCTTATATATTATACAACATGTGAATTATATATATACCCTGAAAAATATAAAACATACACACTTATTGCATATTTGATATAAAAATAATACAGTAATTCTAAATAGATATGAAGTCTAAATAGATTTTGCTGCAGAATAATTACTTTTGATTGCATAAACATTTTCAATAATTTTTCACTAAGTATTAAAACTGGCATTTTATCCACAATAGTAAGGACACACTCAGTGGGTCAAACATACATTTGAAACTCCGACAGAAAACCAAAAGCAAACAAAAGAAAGTGAAAAATCCAAGCAGCTCTCTTGTCAACATCGTCTTGTCCGCCACAACCTGGAGAAAATTTGGCACTCTTGTCATTTTTAGTATGTTCTACAAATATTATAATATTTGTTAAGTTTAAACTTCTCTATTTTATGATATATAAATATAACTGTAAAAAAATATAGTATTATGATATGTCTAGAATATTAAGTTGTAAGTGTACTTATATGCCAAGAGTTTTATTTCGTGTGCTTTGGTTTAACATGAGAACATGAATTTTAAGAAAACTGACTCGATAATTGAGCAAACTAATTCATAAAAAAAGTAATGAAATATTTGTTTATAACAAATTTTAAATATGTTGAAAATAAATTAACCATGAATAAAATATGAAAAAACGAGAATATTATTGATAAAAATAATATGGTTACAATTTATGAATTTACAGAATATTCGAGATACTTTTTAAGGTAATATAATACCAAAAATCATAATTGAAATCGAATACATTTGTAGAATCCTGATTAGATGAACAAATTCTCAATACACATAATTTTATAAAATCCAAGAGCGTATCATACAGAATTGATATCTCCGAGCAGAGAAGGGAAGAAAACTCCTGCTACGGTTAAGTTTCAACACTGTGAAAGTAACGAACAGTTGGGTAGTTAGCCAGCCATATACCAGATTCTTATATTCTTTCATTAAATCCCCACACATATATTATTTTTTATTAAAATCCAACTGTTCAAACTTACTATCAATTACTACTTTTTAGTGTTAAAAGTTAAGATCTTCACACACTCTGTTTCAACCTCACCATTTATTGTCCCCCTTTTTTTCTCCGTCACACAATTGAATTGATCTCACTGTTACCCAAAATGTCGGTCACCGTTAGCTCGCCGGCCGTCCGATCCTTCCATGTTTCACGATCACCTCATAAAACGATCTATAGGCCACGTGTCATTATGTCTGCCGTCCGATCTAGTGATAGCTTAGGAGTAGCACCAATTTTGACTAAGTTGCAGAAAGACTGTGCTACTCCTCTCCCAGTTTTGCGCCACGTGGCGGATGCAATGGCCGATGATATGCGGGCCGGGCTTGCCGTCGATGGCGGCAGTGATCTGAAGATGATCCTTAGTTATGTCGACACTCTACCAACTGGGTAAGCTACTAATTCTTTTATTTTATTTTTTTGGTTCAGTTGCTTATGGAAGGTGATATTTTTTGTTTCTATTATAAATTACCCGTTTCGAAGAATTAACCTGAATAGTAATATTTGTATTCTGTGCATACTGGCTAGAAAAAATAAACAAGTTGGTTAGCCAACTAATTGGGTAAAGATCCCATTATTTTTACCTATTTTAAGCTATTGTTACTTTTTGGTATTGGGTGTACTTCACAAGTTTAATTTGATGGGCATAATCATAAGGAGTTACATGGTTTAAAGACTTGCCATGAAATATGTTTGTCATCTCGTCTAAAAGCTGAAAGTTGAATAATTGTATTATGTTTGAACACGCGGTCACATGTGAGCTTGATTTTTGTTCATGGGACGAACACATTGAAATTATTTTTTTCTTTTATGGACAGCGATGATATTTGAATCAATAATCTCTGTTTGCTTTGATACCATACTGATGTATGTGACTATCTGGTCTAAAAGTTTGAGCATGTTTTAGTGTCTTGATTATATATTACTCCCTTCGTTTCATTTATATGTCTCTAATATTTCCAAGTATACTTTCTATTTGTTCACTTGTTTGATTGTTGAGCTTGTTCTTATATATGCTACAATATTTTAATGATTAATGAAGGAATGAGAAAGGCTTGTTTTATGCGTTGGACCTTGGTGGTACAAATTTCCGAGTGCTAAGGGTGCAGCTAGGTGGTAAAGAAGAGCGTGTAGTCGCCACTGAGTTTGAGCAAGTCTCTATACCCCCAGAATTGATGTTTGCTACCTCCGAGGTTGTTTAGTTTTTCTTGTTATAATGGGACTTGACCAATACTATCTTTTTTGTTGTTGTTGTATTCATCTTTGCATCGGTTATTGTAGGAGCTGTTCGATTTCATAGCTTCTGCGCTAGGAAAATTTGCACAAAAGGAAGGTGGTAATTTTGAGTTGCAACAGGGACGGACAAGGGAAATAGGATTCACGTTTTCTTTTCCAGTGAAACAGACTTCAATAAGAACTGGAATCCTAATCAAATGGACAAAAGGTTTTGCTGTCTCTGGAACTGTTAGTATTTCTTGACTCTCTTATTTGTGTAAAGGAGTGGCAGATGTTAGACATCTTACTAATTTAGCCTATGACTGGTTCTGGAACCATACATTGCTAAGATGGCCAATCAATTCTGCGTTATTGTAGTTTCAGTAAAGATGGTCAATTTCCCTCAAACTACTAAAACTTCCAACGAATGTTTTTACCTTTTTCTGAAACAAGCACCGGAATCATCTATTTGGTAAAATCCTGTAATTCCATCCCCAATTGATTGTGCATGTGAGATTTTCTGTTTTCTGGACAACAGAGTGTTTCATATAGTGAGTCCATTTTTTCCAGATACAACAATTTTTTTTTTAGAGTACTGGTTACTGTATGATGACTGATTAGTAAGTTGTGTAATTAGAGGGATCATTTCATCGCTTTGATCTTACAAGTTGAATCAGAAAATACTGGATTCCAAACTAGTAGAGAAGAGTTCCTTAACATTGATTTTTAACTTTGTCTCTCTTATCATTATCATTTTCATTTTACCTGTCGATTACTTTTTGATTCCATCATAACATGGAACAGGCAGGAAAAGATGTTGTTGCTTGTTTAAATGAAGCCATGGAGAGGCGGGGAATGGATATGCAAGTGTCTGCCCTGGTAGGTTCTTGCTCAACTTCATGTATATTGTAGAAATGTTGGAGAATAGTCTGGCGCTTCCTTAGTTCAATCGTTTCATGATTTCATTGTCAAGTTAGGTCAATGACACTGTGGGAACACTTGCCGGAGCAAGATACTGGGATGATGATGCCATGGTTGCTGTCATTCTTGGGACTGGAACCAATGCTTGCTATGTAGAACGTGTGGATGCTATTCCTAAGCTGACAAAAAGGATGTCCAAGTCTCCAATAACGGTAAGTAGAGCCCAAATCTCCTTCGTCAAGTTATTTCATGAGCAGATTTTAGCAACCATTGAGTTCGATACATCATTATATTTTAGATTGTGAATACTGAATGGGGAGCTTTCTCAAATGGCCTTCCTTTAACTGAGTTTGATAGAGAAATGGATGCCGAGAGCATTAACCCTGGTGAGCAGGCAAGTATTATTGACTCAAAATGTGAAAATTTCTTTTCTTCGTATACTTGGTATCACACTGTTTCTTCATGGTCTTTTCTACTGTCTTATTTCTTGATGAAGATTTTTGAAAAGACCATCTCCGGTATGTACCTTGGGGAAATTGTGAGACGGGTGCTGGTCAAAATGTCCAAGGTTGGGGGCTTATTTGGTGGCAGCTATGTTCCGGAAAAGTTAGTCACTCCATTTGTGCTGAGGTAATTACATTTGTTATATCAGAAGTTTATGATGCAAATGTTTTCGGAGAAGTATTAGTTTTGTATTAATTAGTCTCGTACTCTTCTTGTTTTTACTCACTCTGTCTGATCTGCATCATATAGGACACCTGATATATGTGCCATGCAGCAGGATACATCAAGAGATCTTGAAGCTGTTGAATCTGTCCTCTATGATGTAGCTGGGGTATATTACTTAGCTCTCGTGTTTTAACTTACATTGCAATACTCTTTCCGGTCACGTATCTTCTAGGCTAATTTTTTTCCTATTGAATACTTGTTGTCCAATAATCGATTCATGAAGAACCTTACATTTGAAGATCTATATTCATTCCAAAGACAACATTCAAAAGGATAGTTTAGCATCTGTTTCCATAAACATGGAACATTTTCCAGAGTTACGTTTATAGATATGAACACATAATAACAACAACTACTATTACGCCTCAATCCCAAGCAAGTTGAGGTCAGCTATATGAACTCTCATTGTCCATGTTGTTAAGGTCGTCCATCCTATTCTAAAAAAATTAGTCTCTCTAGCACTAGAAGTTCTTTACAAAATATTTTCATAGAGTATGAAAGAAGTCTACGAACATTTTGATGTTCACAATTTTGCTTTCGATTATTAATTTTCAGGTAAAATCCGATCTAAGTGCAAGGAAAACAGTCGTGGACATTTGCGATACTATTGCAAAACGAGGGGGTCGTCTGGCTGGTGCAGGAATTGTTGGGATTCTACAGAAAATGGAGGAGGATTCTAAAGGCCTCATCTTTGGTAAAAGAGCAGTTGTAGCAATGGATGGAGGCTTATACGAGCACTATCCTCAGTACAGAGGATACCTCCAAGAAGCTGTCACAGAGTTACTAGGCTCGGAAATTTCGAAAAATGTAGTGATAGAACATTCAAAAGATGGTTCTGGAATTGGAGCTGCATTATTAGCTGCTGCAAACTCAAAGTATGAACATGATTATTAAGGAGAATGCTAAATTTCATGTCTTCAAAGGTTTGCTTGAGGAAAAATTACATGAGCATTTGTAATTTTCTTGTAATTTAGAATGTTCTAAGAAGGATTGATCATTGGACTTCTCATTCTTTAAGTAGAGGCTCTTGTTTGTGATGCCATTTTTGTACTCCCATTAGTGATGTACGAAGAAGTGAGGATTCATATAGCCAACCCCAATTTGTTTGGGACCGAGGCATAGTTGTTGTTGTATTATGCAGCAGTGACTTATTTATGTGATAAAAGCAGATGTATCAGTAAATATAGAACATCTTGTTTGTTTATAATTATGAAATAAGCACATTTCTTTGGTGTTTTAGAATTTTCTCAGTTTTGTTTCTTATATTGGTTATTTTTAACCAAAATTTGATAAATGACAAGATCTTGAAAGTTATAAATTTTTATGACATTCACAGATCAAAAGTTTAGACATGATTCACAGCCATATATGGACTGCATAGTGCATCTATGAGACAAACTCAGAATGCAATGGATGACTTTAATTCAGTATTGAATGAAGAACATAAACAAACTGGCTCACCTGTACTAGTGCAGATTGAATGAATTTGATGTCCACTTCTCAGGTGCTAATTGTGGAACCACAGTTCTCGAGTTGATTTCGTAGATGGTGACTCAACTAATAGTTATTATCTCAGATGACTTTCTGTAGCTACAATCAACTGTTGGGTAGGACTTAAGTACAGAAATTACAGTCACACAGATAAAGAGATAAGTGAAAGAGTCAATTACTTGAAGGACAATAGAAAAGTTATTAGATGTAGATACTTGGTCCAGAAATTTTGTAACTAGATAATTTTCTTTGTTTGAGGCTTTAGAGGAGAGGGTACACTACCTAGAGGATGACTTATCTTCCTAAAGTACTCTCTAGGTGTAATTATTTGGACGTTAATAGTAATTCGAGAATGGTGGGACTAAACAAAAAAAGATTAAACTACAAAGGAAAAAAAACAAATATACTCCCGAACTATCGTTAATGGTATGCAGATATTATTAGTCATATTTTTGGGACATTAGTGCCCCTGCCTAAAAAACTAGAGCATATATACCCTTTATACTAACGGACATACACGTGTCAGAATCTTATCTACCGACCCGACATTTATTAAATATCGGATCGACGGATAAGATTGCGTCACGTGTCCTTATTTAGTCTTCCGTTAGAGTGAAGGGCATATATGCTCTAGTTTTTGGATGCAAGGGCACCAATGTCCCAAAAAATATGACGGAGGATATCTACATACAATTTAAGATAGTTCGGAGGTATATTTGTCCTTTTTCCCAACTATAAATATCAGAAAGTCTCATCAAATCCTAGAAACTACAACACTAATATTATATGAAATAACAAAAATTGCAAAAATCATACCTCCTATTTCCAAATATGAGTTCCCGCTAAACCTCCCCACCCCATAATTCTCATCAAATCTAACAAACAAAATTTGTGAAATATTTAACGGAGATCAAAAGTTTTCACTTTTGACAAACATACAAAACCAAACTAATAGAAACATAGGGAAAAGGGTCAAAAATATTTCCAACTTTCATTTATTAGTTTATCTTATCTTGCCATTATTCAATACACTTACCGTTAATATTGAGTTATTCAACCCTTTTCCCAAAAAACTTATTGTAGGAACAATTTTAAACCATAACTCCAAACATAAGGGACTATTTTGTCATTTCCTGAAAACAAGGTGAAAATTCTTCTCTGGCACCTCAGTTCTGACCCCTTGGGGCTTTTGCTAGTTTTTACAAATTAAAGAATCAAAGAGATTTCTCCAACTTTTTTCAATTGTTTCTCCAGCTATTTTGCCTGCAGATCTTCTGAACAAAATGGTAACTTTTTCCTCTTCCCTTTGATCTCACTGAAAATTATTTGGTAGCAGAAATTACAATCTTTTTGTTTTCCATTTCATGAATTTGCTGTTTTCATTTCTCTTCTACTGTATTGATATTTGATCGTTTGTTTTCAACTGGGTCATTTCGAAAATGGGTAGATCCGTTTTATATTGCTTCAGAACAGGCAAGGAAAGACTCGTTTGGCTAAGTATTATATACCTCTTGAGGAATCCGAGAAGCACAAGGTGGAATATGAGGTATTTTAGTTTTTTTTTTGCTTTTTTCTTAGTTTGATTATGTGAATTTGGTGATTTTAGATTATGGGTTTTGATTATATGGTCAATTTGGATCATGTAGGTTCATCGGTTGGTGGTGAATAGAGATCCCAAATTCACCAACTTTGTTGAGGTAATGAAGTCTGAATTTTTTAATTTCAGTTGATGGAAGCTAGCATTTTTCTGATTAAGCCCTTTTATATCTGTGGAATTGAGTTTAACTAGATCAGCTTGAAATGCAAAAGGCAAAAATGTGATTATCTGTTTTGTTTTCGATCTATAGAACACCATACTAAGCGAATTTGCTGCAATTGTGCTAAGGCAAAGGGGAGACTCTTTCGCTAGTCTTTAATTTTCTAAAAGTATTAATGTTTAACTATCTTATCGTATTTATCTTCCATTGCATCATAAATACTTGTTATCAAAGGAATAACTTTGTGAAATGATTGAAGGATAGGGAGTGGTGGGGGATTCAAGAACAGTTTATTGTTCAAAATTTAACTTATGTGTAGAGTAACCTATGTTATGGCTGAGTATGAAATTCTTATTGAGGCATTTCTCCATACCTACATGTTGTTTCCTAATTCAATCTCTTGGCTTTAGAGGTTGGAAGAGAGTGGGAGAGTGGAGGGAGGGAAGGATCAAGAAAGAAGAGCCTTTTTCCCTTTTGCTTGTGCATGATAAGAGGATTTGTTTAGAATCATATACCGACCACTTTTTATGCATTCATTCTGGCTTCAATATTGGTGTTATATTCCTGGATCTGATTTCTTAAAGAATCGAAAAATGTCAACCTGCAAAAGGAAACAAAAGATGCATTGTGTTTTAACTTTGTTGGGCAATCATTTCTCATCAGATGCTCCGTGAAGCATAACCAACTATTTAAAAATCCTCAATGACATAAAGTACAAAGCAAGATATCGGAAAGAAGCTCTTTGGTTCCTGAAGTAAGTGATTTATCCTTGGAACTGTAAGGGGGAGGTAAAGCAAAGGAAGGGAGAGAAAACAAGTTTGAGGTTTGAACTTGTGTATATTGTATTTTGTAAAATAAGATAGAAAACAACTGAATGTGAATACTAAAAGGGAAATCAATACCTTTTCTGCTGAAACCTCAGCAGAATTGATGAAAGAAGTGAATCTAGCGATTTTTATTTTTTTTGATGATGGAGCTGCTTAACTTACTTCAATAATAGGTTGCATGAGATTTACATATCTGGCTGATTCACTATTAGTTTTGAGTCTCCACTTCTTTTCAGTTTTTGTGTAGATATGTTCCTTGATAAGTCACTAATAACTAACACCTGCTTGTTATATCCGCTTTGCAGTTCCGTACCCACAAGGTAATATACAGAAGATATGCAGGATTATTTTTCTCACTTTGTGTTGATATCACAGACAATGAATTGGCTTATTTAGAGTCCATCCACTTGTTTGTGGAGATTTTGGATCACTTCTTCAGCAATGTCTGTGAGCTGGATTTGGTTTTCAATTTCCACAAGGTTAGACATTTCTCATCAAACGTTGCTACTTATAGAAGCAGCAAAGTTTATAACATCTTTCTTTCCTGTGATCCCTGTTGTGACACAATGGTCCTTTCATTGGTTGTAAATCAATCAATATTCTCGTTGAATTTTCTAAGTTGCCTGTTAAATGCTGCTGTATTTTTCTTTTTATATTTTTGTGCCGGCTCTCCAACTTGGTGCTTGTCGTCAAATCCTTAGCTGAACCTTATAAGTTACATACCTACTTAGTCCTGCAGCTTGGGTTAAACTCAGTTACTTTATACGCCCCTTGGTTCTCCATGAGGCAGTCTTCCCTGTTTGAACATGGTTTTAGGCAGAGATGGAAGGTTATCGAATGAAGTAGAAGAATCAAATTTAATTTCTGTGAAGAAATGGTTTACTGCAGGATTTACCATGGTTTCAAAGTTAAGATTCTTAAAAGGAAGAAACTGGTGGGTACCATAACAAGTGGTATCCAAGACTTGTTCATTGTCCCACTTGGCTATTAATATAGTAGGATTTCATCTTCCCATCCAACACTTACATCTGTAAATATTATCAGCATCCTGTCCTGGATGAAAACTCGAAGTACTCCCTCCTCATTGCTTGTGATATTTTACTATTAGAATTTAGTAATTGATATTTCCTCTCTGTAAATCATAGATCTTCTGATTTTCACAAAACTTAGCTTTAGGGAATTTTATAATAAGCGAGAACTTACGTTTCTCTGGCTGGTGGTAGATCATTCTTTCAACAAAGAATCAGATGGCCAGGAAAAAGTAGTAACGACGTTTTCATGCCTCATCATGTGCACTAACTAAAAATACTGGTTTGCTAGAAATGAAGAAATATGTTTTTCATTAGTAGAGTCAATGGCACCATTCTTAACTTGTTATATCATTTATGCTCAATTTCTTCCCTCTGCAGGTATATCTGATATTAGATGAGTTTATTCTTGCTGGGGAGCTCCAGGAAACAAGTAAGAGGGTAAGAAATCTGCTACCCTAATCACCTCTTACCCCCTCCCTCCCTCCCCCAGACGTAGGGCCTGTAGCTGGCCAATTTTTTGATCTTTTGATGTTCGCTAGGGCCTGTAGCTGGCCAATCTTTTGGTATTTTGATGCCCGCACACGCACACATATGTATATGTGTATATACATTTGTGTATTGACTGACATGTACATGCTAATTTCATGGTGGTAATTTTAAAAAGTATATTTAGCAGTGGTCCAAATTATTTCTGCTGAAGCAGGGTAACTAGATATTAGGTGTTGTTTGTCCCTCTTCCATGAGAAGACAGATGTTCTGGTTTTGTGTATATATATATATATTCCTTTGCTCTCATTCCTCACACCCTGCCCAATGGAAAAAAGAAGTTGATGCATATTTGATTCTGCCTCGACTCTATTATCCTATATTAGTTTGCACTAAACAACATTTTTTTACACGCCAGGCAATCATTGAGAGAATGGGAGAGTTGGAGAAGCAGGAGTGAAGATTTCTGTGCTTTGCTCAAGAGTCGAAACAAACACTTTCCTTTTCCTTCATCATCTGCACTTCTCTTCCGGCTGGTTGTATTTACTGCATTAGACATTCTGTATCCTGTTGATACCTTCATGTTGATGCGGCCTCATTTAATACAAGATTTGTTCATTCATACATTTAAAGGTAGTTTGCAAGTTTAAATATGAATGTCTCTTATCTTTTCCCAGTTTAAATATGAATATCTTTATCTTTTGTCAACTCCAGAGGCTATATTGTTGTTGAAAGTGGGAAAAAGAGTTATTACAATACGAAATTTCTTTATTTTTACTGGCCATCGTACTGTGGGACAACTTATATTTGCCCTTCATTCAGAGGGAGCTCCAACTCGAAGTATAATAGAAAGTAATTTTATAGTCAAAATTAGACTTTTTTTTGTTTTTGAGTATTGTAACACGTAAAGTCCACTCAATTCATGTTATAGCTCCATTAAAGTAAGAAGTATTACGAAACAATTTGCCAAACTGGGTTAACTGCCCCCCAAGTAACAGATAGGAGTAACAAAATTCAGATAGTTTTCGAGTAAAAATAGAGAAAATAAGTTTGACAAATAACATTCCAATTGATTATATTCTTTCTCCCTACCTTCGAACATGTTCAACCTCATCCGTTTAGCCCCCATCACATTGTATTTATCTATTTTATATACAGAACAATTTTAAAATAATATTTTTTACTTATCTATCAAACACAAGAAAATAAGTTTAAAAAAAACACTTTCCTGAACATTGCTGAAAGAAATTTAAAGCAGCAGCAAATTTTTTCATTGCCATTCTTCTTGTGTATACTACTACACGTCTTCCAAGTCAATAAACTTCTCAGACACAGATAAACTTTCTTTCCACGGAATCCATCTAGGCGAAAACCAACAACCATTTCTGAAGTTGTTTCTCTATAATTAATTGAAACTGAAACAGAATAAGTAAAGCCAAAAGCATCTAATGAGAGACACAAAATTTACTATATCCTCCCTTCTTTTGTGTTCCTTATATTCATGAACAGAATGAACACCTACTCTCATGCATAAGCAAAGAAAAGAATAAATCAATTATGATTTGCAGGAGGTCCGGTCTGATCTTTGGAGATGGCGACATGGTGCCATGACTCTCAGTATTAACGACGATCATTGCAAAGAAGCTGCAGTGAAGGGACACTATTGGGGTAGAGTCCATGTCCGCTTCCTTCCAAGCCAGAAGGGAAACTGTAATATTGTCCTCTGATCCTTGAAGTAGCTCGTGAAGTAGAAATGGACATTAGCTCCTGCTCGTTCAACAAGGGTGGAACATACTTGGAAGAAAGTGCTTCCATGGAGGAAGAAGAAGCTGCCAATTGAGCTTGAGAAGGCCCAAAGATAGGCATTGGTCGCCCTGCATTTTGCCAGTCTCGCATTTGTGAGGTAGAGACTCCACCAAACTTGTACTGAGCAGCGAAATGGGCATTTTGTAGTTCATTCTGCTGCGACATTTGTCTTGGTAAGGCCATAGTAGCTTCTCTTGACGGACAAAATGACACACCTCCAAGATATGGAGGCAGCAGAACCTGCAACTAGCCACAAAAGAATTGCCTTAATCTTCTAAACATGTATTTATTAGTAGTCCCACCACGAACTTATTCCTGAATCATTTTATGAATGTACGGCCCAGTAAAATGCAATAGATGACCAAATTTTACTATTAACACTTCTCAAACATTCCAAAAAAGGAGAAGGGGGATCAGAATGAGCTATGGTTCTGGGTGGTCTATGTTGGAAGCAGAATAGTGTTATCTAACACATGCTTTGCATGTAAATACATAGATATGTATGTGTGGGCAGGTGTCTTTAAATAGGTTCATGTATTATAGTCCCTAATAACTGCAGCAGGAACCATGACTGGCATTATGTTGTTTTTGTTTTACTTATTCCAGCCCCAAAGGTCAAGATTTCAGCATGTACCTACGCTGTTCTCATCCTGATACTACACATAAGAGGGGTAAAATAATCTATTTACTCGTGTTCTGTAAAAAACAGTATTTCGGAAGTTGAATTCAATTTAAAGAATATTCAGTATCTTAACAATTATTAAGTCATGAAACTGAGAATCTGACAAACTAGTTATGTTTCAAATGCAGCAAAGCAATTTTAATTAGAAGTCACCTGCTGAGTTGCTGCTGTTGCAGGATTGTAACGATAAGGTGCAGATGAATAACCATTCTGGGGAAGCAAGAAATGCAGGGCAGGATGTTTCTGTGAGGTTACAGGCATTTCAAGGTTATGACCATTAGTGCCTTTGATCACATAACTTCCAGCTGACAATGAAAGGAAATCTGCGTTCTGCGAAAGAAAGTGGATTATTATCGTGTATGGATGAAGAATATCACACATTACAGAAGATAACTAACCTGCTTTGCTAAAGAATTGAACCCAGATGTAGTAGAAGCCTGTTGCTGATCTTGGAGGAGTCTTTGGTGCAAAAGGATTGCATTTCTAACTTCAGTTGGATTCTTCTCAGCAGTAGAGGCAACGTTCCCAGTAGAAACAATTCCATGCATATCATTCACCTTTACAGTTGGGCTGTTCTGAATTATAGGAGGCTCTTGCTTCACTCCATCAGGTGATGAAGACTGAGAAGGATGCGAGGAGACTGTGTCACCTCTCATCGAAGTCTGTAAGCCTTTAGTCAGCCGACTTATATAAACATGAGCAGCACACCTCTTAAATGACTTCCTCAAATCAAGTGGAACTTGAGAATCCTGCATAATCAAATCAAATGAGTGTTCCACATAATTGTTCAGAATGGAACAAAGTACATGAGAGTAACTGAAAGCCATATCGAAGTGCTAAAACACCTTCATGGTTGGGAGACAAGATTTTGCATTTTGAGCTTGAGGATCAGAGCCAGTGCTTCCAATCCAGACAGGAAATTTGCCAATTGGAAACCTATCATTACTCAGTGCATGAGAAACCAAACAATATTTGTAGGCAAGAAAGAGTGCAGTAAGAAATGGGAACTTACTGTGGTGAAGAATCAAGTATGTCGGAACAAGATGACCCTGCTGCAGACAAGCCTGGCCACAACAATGAACCTGATCACCAAAACAACATTTCTGTTAATGTAGATATAAAATACACATGATTTGGATGACACCGTCTCTGATATATTACAACCAGTCATCAGAAAATTTGAAACTTGCAGGCTATAGTTATACCATTATTCCTCTTCTCCTTGTGTGTGTTTTGTTGGTTGGCTTGATAAGCAACAACCTGAATACAGAACAGTAAGATCAGTATTTATGTCACGTATTAACCAAAGAGTATAGATGTCCAAATGAAACTTACTTGTTGCGATGAAATTTCGAGCTGCTCTGTGTTGATGAATGTATCACATGGGGAAGCATCATGAAATGATTTTGATTTGGCAGCTTCTCCAGCAGAAACAGCTATGTCTGGAAACTGCTTCAACGCTTCAGCACTGAATTGGCAGCTGTTTGTCCTTATGTCCTGCTCTGTTGTTACAACTACACCATTTATGAAATACATTAGTTCGGCAAATGACCAATTATGGAAGAGACCAACATAGAAACAAAGAACTAACAAGCAGACCTCCACTTGCAATTACAGAAGCCTCAGGTTCCGGTAAGTCCAAAGATTTCACTTCTGGAAGTTGACTATTTATTTTGCTTTCGCTCAAGGTGTCAACGTCTGGGACCATACCAGCCAAAGCATACAAGGTTTCAGCCACTTCCTCTTCATCTTTGGTGATTGGACCATCAAGCTCCTCCTTTATACACCGACTTGAACCACAATGAGTCTGCATTTAAATCTCATTATCATAGATGAAAATTTTCCATTGAACAGCATATCATTCAATTGTTTGGTAGAGGAACCACAGAGGCAAAAAGAACTATTAAAAGGAAAAAGCTGCAAAATTTACAAGTCACTAACCAAATTAAGCTTAGACTTGTTGCCATATTTCCTTAGTGTTTCAGCTCCATCTGACATGCGAGTCGCCTTTTTGGAAATCGGCAAAGGTGGAGAGATGAGCTTGCGAATTCTCTTCTTGATAGCTACAAAGGGCAAAGGATCCAAGTAAACAACTTATGATCAATTGGAAGTCCAAAGTTTAACTCAAACAAGAACCATTCCACCTTATAAGAGAGTAAAATCAGAAACTTAGCCAGTATAATCACCCAAATAGCAGATTAAGTACTTTTTAAAGATTCCAAAGGTTTAAAAAGTGAAAGAAGACGAAGAAACATACAGAATCTTCTCATGCTTAAAAAGAAAGAAAAGGTGAAAAGGAATTTACTATAATTTACAAAATAAAGCAACAAGTGACCCACTTCCAAGCACTGGGCTCCAACTAAACCATAACTATTCCAAATAAGATAACAAACATAAGCAAGTCAGTAATTTCCAAATTCAATTCACCATAAAATACAAACCTGAACGAACTTTCCGAGGAACAGAAGCATGATCTACTCCATTACACTCATCAAAAAACTGCAAATCCAAAAGGGGCTAATAAATAAACAGACCAATTCCTATTTACAATGTTTTCCAGTATACTTAATTGAGCTAAAATATCAAACCTTTTTGGGAAACTTAAATCGCTTCCGAACAGAAACATTGGGATGAATCTCATCGTTATCATCAGACCTTGAACAACCCATTTCAATGTTGTTCATACTGGATTAGACTTCACCAACACCACTAAATTTCCCCTCTTCCACTTTCTTCGCAATTATTTCATTTCCTCCCTTACAATCTAAGCATCCAAAGCAAAACCCAGAAATATTATCAGAGAATTTTGTGTGAAAAACAGAAATCACAAGTAAAATCAAAACAAAAAGAAGGATAAAGAACTGTAACAGATAACCAAAACAGAAAAAGAGAGAGGAGAAAAGGAGGAATACAAGACGACACGCGTTTCTCAGCCTCGCAAACACCAAAATCCACATACAGATGAATAAGAATAAGAATATATTTGCAGAAACAGACAATAGACGCATTGATGGGTTTTGTTGTTTAGTAACCGTTTGATTTTAATACGAAGACCAAACAATAAAATTCACTTTCACACTTAAGCATTACCGATTCTTGTCCATTTCTGGAAAAAAACTGCAACAAAATTGAATTGAAAACAATTTTCTTTCCAGACCCAGCTACAATCAATTCTCTAATCATCAAACAATTCACACAAACAAAAACCTACAAAATTTCAGAACTTTTGGTAGTGAATCTAAAAAAACCCGAAACAGAAACATTAAAGGCTTTTGGGTTTTACAGTACTGACATTTAAAAAACTCTGAGAATGGTTAAAAAAGGAAGAAGAAGAAGAAAAGTGAATATGGTCCTTTATGTACAACGAATCTGGTTCTTCTTCACATAATAAAGCCGCTCTCTCACTGTGAGTCTGTCACACTCGTACTCATCAACCCCAAAAAGAAAAAAAGAGAGAGAAAGAGAAAGACAACACACACGCAAAGTACTAAAAAAAAAATCAACCCCATGTAGAGAAATTACAGTACCATCTCTATTCATCAACAAAACCCCATTAAAACAGAGAAACATATCAGATTACACGGATCAAATGTGCATTTTCTTCAGAAAAAGCAGAATCTCATCACTCTTTCAGATCGAAAAAGCAAAAATTCAAAATGCAGAAAACAAAAAACTCACTCATTTCCATGAAAAAAACAACAGAGAATCATGAAAAAATTAATCCAGCTTACAATCTGTTGCAACAACTCATAACTGAACAAGAACAAACAAACCAACAAACAAAAAAAAAGAATAAATTTTGATTTACCCAAATAGTAACGATTTAGATATCTGAGAATATTTCTGCTTAACAAACGGAAAAACCGAAGCTTTCGGTTTTTGATTACCCGATTCTCTGAAGATTTCACACAAAAACGATCAGTTACATACTCTGTTTTCTCTCTTTCTTTTGCGTTTTAAAAGGAATATTTTTAATTATTACGTCGTCGCAATATCTACGGACCATACAAACGGGATTTTCGCAGCCGTTGGATCAAAAGTTCCCGAGTCCCACGTGTCATCTACGTGGCAAATATATTTCTTACCCAAAATGCCAGCGTGTACATGTTCGAATTAATCGGCGATTCATTATGTAATACTACGGCGATTTAATAATCATTATAAATACTTTTAGGTTGGGGCCCACGTAGGGTAATGATTTTGATTCTCTGGCGCTGGGTGAAAGGGAGTGTGCTTCATGAATGATGCGTGAAGTTGAGAGCAATTCGGTTGAAAGGGACTGTGAAAATGACTATTTTAACCTTCGTTCACGATATCAAATGACGAAGATACCCTTCCATTTGAATTTAGAATGTATTCAATAATATTCAATATAAAGAAAGATTTGATTAAGTTATCCTATCTCTTTGAGAATGTGTAATGAATGACTTATATGCTTTTGAAGCTATTAAATAATAGTAACTTCTTCATGAGCTTTCTTGAAATTATGGATCTTGTTGTAAATTTTTAAGTTTTGAATCGAGAATTTTTAATGTGATTTTAAATTTAAAATAGATTGATTGACGTGATTGTTATGTAAAGTTTTATTATGAAATTTAAGAGCTTTAAGTGAGTTGGGTTTAGTATGTGGACAATACAAATGAACTAAAAGCTTAGTTATATAGTCAAAATATTCACCAACCTAGATCTTAGATAATGTCTTGGATTAATATTTTTTTTCACTTAAGTGGGAACAATAGTTAGAGTCTTTTTTGCTATTAACTAGGGTTGTGTTGGTCTTAACTAGAGGTCCAAATTTAAGTTTCCCTAGACACGAAGTCGCCTCTGTTAGAAAACGCTTTATCCTTCAATGTATGAATTTTCGGGGTGGATCCTCTAGGCTCCAATGTGAGTACCGACTACTGAGCACCGGAGGATAAACTCTTTGCATTTTATGCTCCTAAGAAACTCACTTTTTTTTTCTAAAAAAGAAAAAATAACTTTTAACATGAGTTTTGGGTTAGGATAACTGATCTGGATATACGTATAGGCCCAATACTTCAGCCCAAAACTTAGCCCTTTGACTCTTTACTCTTTAGTGAATGTAGTGTTTAGGCCTTTAGGATCCAAATTAAGTCCCGTTCACTGACAGTCTCTGCCGTGCCTGCTCTGCCGCCGGCTGTCGCTGCTCGCACGTCTTCTTCGTTTTCAGGTGAGTTCCATGATTGTGTCTAATTTTTTTTACAAAAGGAACAATTGGAAGTTGAATTTTCAACTTGAAAAGAACTGAACTATACACGCCATAATTGAATCCATACTAGTTCGAAGCGTGATTTATGCTAGTTGAAGACGTGATTTGGATTATTATTATTATCATTTCTCTGTATTTGAAGTTTCTGAACTCAATGTTCTTAGGTTAATTAGATATTTATGAGTCAATTGATTTTTGAATGAACCATTGCATAAAAATCAGATGTCGATGGTTATTTGTTAGGTTAAATAGGTTTCTGCTGCTGATTGTTTTCGTGGATCTTTAAGTTTTATATAGCTGTACTTTGAGATAGAAGGAGGGTGTTTGAGCTATGAAAAGTTCATTCAGCTTGTAAGTTTTTGATTTGCTTCACCTGGAACTAAATTCGAAGCTAGCCTAACTTATTTTTCTGTTTATTTGTCCCTGGGCACGTAAGAAGAAAGTTTGAGTATCTTCTCTTTACAAGAAAATAATGATAATTGCACATGTGACATGAGTTATGTGGCACTTTTGACTACAATTTGTATTTTATGCATGACAGATACTATTGTAGGGCATATAATTTAGTTAGATTCGTTTTTGGTTCTGCTTTGGACTGTTTTTCCTTGAGACGAGGGTCTATTGGAAACCACCTCTCTACCTCTGAGGTAGGGGTAAGGTTTGCGTGCTCTCTACCTCTAGGTATTTTGTTGTTGTAGATTTGTTTCTAGTGCATATGGTATTACTACAACATATTGAGTGTGTTCCCATAGTGGGGTCTGGGGAGGGGACAGACCTTCCTCTCCCACATAAAGTGCTACAACACATTGCTACTTACTAGACTTCTACCCTGTCCTCAACCTCGAAACCTTTCTATATAGGGTCATATCCCTAGTAAGTTGAAGTTGTGTCATGTACGGTCTAATCACCTCCCCTAGTTCTTTTATGACCTATCCCTACCTTTCTAACTCCTGTGACCGCCTATATTGGAATTGCACAGTTACCATTTAATCATTGAACAGTGAAATAGCCTTTCCATGAGAAATCTTTGAAACAGAAAACATGAACTGCTTAAAATCATGGTGAGAATTTCGATGCACCAAAATAAAAGTATCATGACAAAACTGAGCAGTCACTTAACACTAATGACAGTTACTTATGTGACATGGGTATCTTCTCTGGTACTTGAAGGAACATTCTTCTAGTTTAAGTATACATTTAGACTAAGTTGCTCGGATTCTTCACTCTGTATCGATACGATATGGTGGGATCTATGTCCGATTTGGTCAACCGATTTTGGGTACTTTGACCAAAATCTATGGGGAATGTCTTGACAGTTTTAATGATTTCTGTAATCAATACAAAATCTAAGGTGAAATTGAAGAAAATGGAATACCTTTTATATAGAAATTTATGTCTTTCCTTTTCCTTCAATCTCCTTCCAAGATTCTCCTCAAGTTCTCCACATAATATAGGTTTTTTTTTTTGAAACTGGTAACATTGTATTCCTCAGCATTAAGGGCTATGCTAGCCCCCTCCAAAAGTGTTAGTTACATAGAAAAACCAACAAAAAAAACAGGAATATTTTAATTATTTTTAGGCAAATCCCTGCACCCGTATCCATTCATAGATCCATATCCCTGAATCTTAAAAATTAGATCATAAAGGATCCAACCTCTGGATCCACACCCGCATTGGACACCCGCACCCGAGTCCGAGCAACTTAGCATTTAGTTCTCCTTTCTTCAGATTGTATATTATAAACTTGTTTTGATACTTTGACCCCTCTAACTTTTGAAATTGTTGCTTTTTGTGTACTGCAGCTGATATAAGCCCAAAATTGTAGCTTATGTTTGGACCAAACTACAAATTGGTTTAAGGTGCTCCCGTCGACAATACACTATTGCAGAGCGAGTGCAGAGGTCTGATATTTCTCGTCCAAGTGTCGACTCAACGCCGAGAGAAGTCACCTTTTTTGGTTTAAAAAAACCTCGAAACTGCCCTTTGGCTCATCTTAATGTAACTATTATTGGGACAGAGAAGATAAGAACATTGTTTTTGTGAAATCAGATGTCGACAGCGACATACCCACCACCTCCTCCGTTTTACAGGCTGTACAAGGACTATCTTCAAGACCCCAAGTCTGCTCCGGAACCTCCCCCTCCAATTGAGGGCACCTATGTCCTCTTTGGTAGCAACTACACTGTAAAGTCTCTCACCCGTTCCTCTACACCCTTTTGAAATCCACTCCCAAATGGGAAAAGGGGTGAAAAAGTCATGATACCCAATTGCCTACTTGTGCTTAATGTCGATGTATGAATGTATAAGGTGTATTTGAGGCCCATTCAAGTTTCTGGGTAGCTCTTCACCTCGAAAGATTTGGTTTTTACTTTAAACATTGAATCATATTCTCAATTTCATCACTTTGATATACTTTATATTGCTTATGGGGTAAAGGTATGGAGTTGATTCAATGTGCACTTAAAAAAAATACAAGAGAGTAGAGGGGGAAATGTCTGATGCTAAGATGAGGTTCAGTGAGATATTCAATTGACAATGATTTAGATTTTATCTATTCTGAAATATGAGTGAGGTTTCCATTAACGTTCTCACCTTTATCTTATGTTGTCTTGAACTGCAATGCATCAAGAGTATTTTTTCTAGTCACTCCTCTGTGTGCTTGTCTTTCGTGAATTTTGTTTGTCAGTTGTATTGCTGAAATTAAGCTGTTCGTTGTGGTTTGTATTAGATGACTATGTACAAGTTTGCTCCTTATTGTTTTTGCCATTGCGG
Source organism: Solanum tuberosum (assembly GCF_000226075.1). Classification (NCBI taxonomy): domain Eukaryota; kingdom Viridiplantae; phylum Streptophyta; class Magnoliopsida; order Solanales; family Solanaceae; genus Solanum; species Solanum tuberosum. Next base: position 1,305,269 of record NW_006238958.1, read on the forward strand.
TTTGCGCAGACTGATGATGTACTCCCAAACTTGGAAGAGCAAGGCGTGCGCCAATTATACCCAAAAGGGCCTAATGTTGGTAAAATTCGCAGCTATTCTCAAAAAGCCGTATTTGTTCCTACTGTGATATGTAACATGCATATCCTTTTTAAACATTTATAGTTAAAAGAATTTAAGAATGTGGATACACATAACACATTTGTACCTTATATATCATCCTGCATTTTCGATATGAATCTGCATGGAACATGACACTCGTTTTTGTTTCCTTATCGTAAGTTCCAAGTAAATATCCTCTACAAGGTCAATCTATATGTCTAATCATTTCTGTTCTCTTTCCCCAAGCCAGTGACCAGAATAAAGAATAGGGAAATAGTTATTAAGTTTGAGCCCTTTAGGTTATCCAAAGTCTTAGACAAAGGATAGCAATCAAGTATCCTACGCATTGCAAAAGTTAATTGCAGAATCAATTTCATAGTTGAAAGGATGTACCATGATGTCCCCTTTATTGGATGCTGCTGCTTATGGGATGCTTCCAGAGATAAATTTTAGGTGCTATTCTGTTGCTTCTCAGAAAAAAATATTCGTTCTTATTCTGCTGATTCATGTTACAGATTTCAAGAAAGAACTAAGAGCACTTAACAGAGAATTGCAGCTACATATATTGGAGCTTGCTGATGTTCTTGTAGAGCGCCCTTCACAATATGCCAGGAGAGTGGAAGAGATATCTCTGATATTCAAGAACTTGCACCACCTACTCAATTCTCTGCGTCCTCACCAGGTGATCAATTGGTGAATCTGAATGTCCAAACATTTCTGGGTCTTAGCATGGCTATAGAAGATAGATGATCTCAATTATCATTTACCTTTGTTTCTTTCTTTTACAGGCTCGAGCCACACTTATCCATATTCTAGAACTTCAGATACAACGACGTAAACAAGCAATAGAGGATATCAAGCGGTATGATGTGGTTTGCATGTTCTTTTTATCATATATATATTTAGCTTCTTCCTTCATTAGATTTAGATGAAAACTCGTGAGTTTTTTAAATGAGTTCATAGTGTGCTGCAACAAACAGTTGCAAGTGAAAGAATTCAGTTTCCCTTTAAGCTGCTTCAGTCACTTTCAATTATACAGATTATATATGTAATTACTATATCAAACTACCTCTCAAAATGAAAAGAGAGATGTATTTACCGTTACTCTAATAATGTGCATAAATTCACAAGTTGTTGGAGTTGAGGCAGACTGTTTAATTCTTTCTCTATCTTTTTATCGTGGTTACTATGATTTAAGTCATGATGTTGGTTTCTATTTGCTTGTATAGGAGAAGGGAAGAAGCTCAGAAGCTTCTAAAGGAGGCACTTGGTACCCTTGAGGGACAGTAGCATGCTCTTTAAACTTTACACACAGCTGGCAGAGTAAACTTGACGAGTTTCTTGACAATTAGAGTGTCCAGAATGCTTTGAAATTACAGTATAGAAATCATTCAGTCCTAATGTGAAATTTTCTTTATACAGTGACAATGCTTTTATGTGGCCAGTGATATGTCACAATCCAGTGCCAAAAATTTGACGTTTCAGTCATTGAGGCAATACACATGTGTTTATGTATGGTTCGATTAAGGGTGTGTAAAAAGATTTAGGTGATCCATCAAACATGTAACTATTCTGATATTATGTTTATTTCTTAAAAAGTAGTCTCATCACTACTATTGAACATGTGATCTTCCTCATCTTTTGTTGCTGGGCGGTGTGAATAGCTCTTCTAACATCAACATGAATCAACCTTGGAATTTGAATAGGCGTCATCGCAGATGTTGTTGAGCAAATACTTAAAAGGATTGTGGCGCAAGGTCGACCATTTGAAAAAGAAAAGTGTACATAGACTACAGTAGAAAGCAGTGTTGATCAGCAGACGCACAGTATCCTAAACAACAACAACAATTACTATGCCTCAGTCCTAAGGTTGAGGATTCACCAAGGGAGCGAAACGGTGGGAGTTCCAAGGGAAGGCTTACAATTTTTTATTCCTGTGACATAACCCAGTAGATCAGCTAACATCACACATCTATTGGCATTCCACATACACCCTTAGACGAAAACCAGATTAATTGGAAAAAACGAAGGAAGTGTACAATCTCGTAGCCAATTCATAGAAAATTCAACATTTTTGCGACAAACTAAAAGAGAATGTTTACGAATTGCAAAAAAGAAAAAGAAAAAAAAACATGGCATTCGAAAGAAAAATTGTGTACAAGGATATTAACAAGTCCAAGAAGCAGATCTTTTCATGGTAGGCTTCATCTGTTTATCTTCTTCAAGTGATATCATACCCAAATGAGATGGATCTTCCAGCATCATTCTAGCTACCAAGTAACCAGCAATGGACCATGTCTGGAACTTACGGGCCTGCTTTCCGATAAATCGACCAAGCTTCCCATCGTAATACTCTGGCCAGCTATCTTTTAGTAAACGCGATTCAGCTAGTTCAATGGCCCGTCGTGCTATTTGGGGTCGACCAGTCTTGATAGCTGCTGCAGTAAGGAGCCACAGAAGAACTAGACACAAAACCACGCAAAGCAGTATTAGCATAAACTTGTTAAGCTACCAAAAAGTAGACAGATATATTGGTCATCGTGATGTGAGATGAAATAGGAAACTATTGTTAAATAGATTCAAGTACTTTTGGTGTTATATAAGCAGGAAGAAAGTATAACCTGGCCAAGTTCCACCATTGTGGTAACTCCAACTAGTGTTTTTAGGATCGCATCCTGTTACAATTCTCCATTCATGACCTTCCATAGCGGGATAACAGATTTTCAGTGGCATTTCTCCAACTAGCTCTTGCCATCTTGATTCAACGAGATCCATTATGGCGGAAGCTTGCTCAGGTGTAGCCAAAGATGACAAGATTGAAATACAGTTACCCAAACAAAACCAACGGAAGTCCATGTGAGCAGGACTAACATTTCCGATGAAGTAACCACCACGAGTTGGCATGAAATCAAAAACCCACTCCGGAAGGGAATCTGGCATCACATTAAACTTGTTTACTGCGGTGTGAGAGTACTCTTCCGTTTTGTAGCGGTATATATCATTCAGTTGTTTTATATCGAGCCAATAGTAACTTCTCATGTGAAAGCTCAAAGCATGAAGGCGTTTAATTATTGCATCACAACACTCTCTGTTTTCTTCGTCGTGTTTAAGGAGAAACAAGGCACATCTTAAGGCCATAAAGAAAAGTGCTTGTATTTCAATGGGATAACCATAGACACCCTGGGAACAATATGAAACAAAGTGCTTATAACATGTGAGTAGTGGATATTTTAAAGAAAGTTGAACTGAAATAATTGAGAATTTTAAGATGTACAAAAATTCATTATGATTATGAGAAAGAGTAGAAGAAGCAGTCTTCTTATTGATCCAGTGTAATCCCACAAGTGGAGTCTGAGGAGGGTAGAGTATACGCAGACCTTACCCCTACCTCGTGAAGGTAGAGAGGTTGTTTCCGAAAGACCCTCAGCTCAAAGTGCAGCATATCAAAGTAGTTATGAAAAAGGAGATACAGCAGTGAAGAAAACATGTAAATTAATAAGGAAAGCACTACATAGCACATCGAACTCAAGCGGTAACTGAAACACAATAGAAAACAGATGGTAACAGATATCAAAAGCAAGAAACTACGTGTATACGACTAATACTATGACAGACACACTGCTACCAGACTCCCACCAAGCCTAATCCCGCTGGAAAGCGAGAAAAAGCTCAACTACCTATTTCTTAACTTCTAGCAAAGGATGTGACATCTCAGCAGAACTCCTGTTCGAAGCCTAACTTAACTAAGTCAGAATCAGAATCACTGTCATTATGTAATAAGAAATAGAAAATCAAGCATGTAATAAGTATGTGGGCTAACCAAATCTTGACAAATTATATATGCATTCGATCAGTTATACCATTCTAGAAGTAACAGTTGATAGCTATCTCAGATCAAGAATAAGAAGAACTGAAAAATCACTGTCGTCATGTAATATTAAGTAGAAAATCAAGCATGTAATAAACAGAATATAAGGCATGACCATAAGTCAGATCTAGTTAAAAAACGATAAAGAGCGGGTAGTAGTACATCAGACTGACCATTCTGCGATCAATCATAGAGCATCCATCAGCACACAGCAGGGTTGGGAATGTATCAAATCCTTCAGAAAGACATAATTCAAGAATCAGCCTTATACCCCTTTGGCATTCTGGCATCTCAGCCAAAGAAGTGTCCCCTGTAGACTTTGTGTATGCACGAAGTAGTATAATCCACCAGAACCCTGAATCAACAGGAGCAACTCTACCAATAGCACTTTCACCGAAATCAGCAGTTATAGTCTCATAGTTCCTAACAGGATCATGAGATACTTTAAAACTTGCAGGCATAACTCCATCCCCCAACTTGAACTGGTCTATCTTCTTCTCCCGAGATTGGAGGCGCAAGGTTTTCAAAAGAAAGTTCTTCACTATATCAGGTTCACCATTCATCAAGAATGCCAAAGCGCTGGGGACAAAATCTCTGACAAAAACCTGGCAAATTTTAAGTCAGCATTGCAAATTGCAAGCAGAAGGTTGTCATGTACACAGAGAAAGACGACTATGAAAGGATTTCAGAAAGCTGGGCCCATCAGTAAGCTGGTTTTACCACTGGAGAATATCTAGAATCTGGTTTTAGATCAGAGGCAAAAACACTCAAAGGTTCATTGGGGCTTTAAGCGCAAATAAGCATGAATAACAAATATGGACAAAGAAAATGATTATTTTTTTTGTGATAAAGTGAAATATCAATTGTTTAGTGTCACCTCTTCATAAGAGGTTCATTGGCAATGAAAAGTATGTCTTAGAACCTTGCTAACGACACTGAAGCGCACATTAAGCAAGAAAAAGCGCTCGACACATTTTGAGTCCCACTTCATGGCTTAAGTGCGCCTTTGACAATATTGGTTCTACGTAAGTTTTTATGTAAACTATTTGAACAATTTTTGATGAAGTGTAAACTATTTGAACAATTCTGTCGGTCAAGCTCAGCTCATATTCATTGAAATAGCTGGGCCTGCAAACTATACCCCCGCTTCATCTTATCAGTCAACCGTAAACCAATCAATTGCACTGATAACTATAGTGTGGACATAGGAATTCAACATTTTCTGTTTATTATGTAAAGAAACATCTAGTACAACTTTTCAGAGGACATCCGTCAAATCAAGTTCCATTGAAGCACATAATTGACCTGCTTCACGGGATATTAAATCGCAACAAAATACATAAAGACAAACTTGTGTCCATCTAAGAACTAGAACAGTAAGCATTTTACCTGATCATAGTTAAGTTCCTCAGCAGAATTATCTATAGCAGCAATAGTTCCCACAGGTTGATCTCGGAAGTTAACAATAGAACGCCTCAAAGCTTCCCATGCTTCGCCTATTATAGGATGCGGTTCATATCCGAAGGTTGATCTGGGTGTGTGTATGCCGGACCACCTTCCTGGTGAATACACTCCAACCATATTGTCAAAAACACGAGAAGAGTTCTCCGAATTTTTGTATACCTGACGTGGCGGTGAATGAGTCATTGACATTTCGCTGAAAGATCTTTCATCGAACGACCTCTTCCTTTCAATATTAACCTGTCTTGGCCTTTCCAGCAATCTGGCCAAATCTTCCTCGATTTCAAACAAGGATGGAGCAGCTTCCGCTTGTCTTGCATTCCCATTTTGAGACACATCCACAGGGCTAGGCATCTTTCGATACTTCCAAAAGTCCTGGACAATAAGAAATCGAATCCAAAGATCTGCATATCACCAATGAAATAAGAAAACTTTTAAAAATTCGTCCACGTAACAAAAGCTTAGTAAACACAAAGCTATATAGCTCAGACTCTGCAAAAACATCAAACAAGTGTGTCGGATCCTCTTTTGGAGGATCCATTGGGCTGCAACAACATTTTTGGAGTGTCCGAGCAACATCGAACGAGAACTTACATAAAGAATGCAATCAACTTGTAATAAAGAGTGCAATTAATGCCTCTTAGACTAGGAATACATTAAATTGAAATATATACCAGATCAGAAAATCAACATTTTTTTCCTTTACAAGCAATATTCACTGTAAATTTGGTTTAAGTCAACTTGAGCAAAATTAGAGCAAGTTCATTATACATAATTTTAATTAATTAGTCATAATCATTAACTTAATCAAACAATCAAAGTCAAACTACTGTTAGATCTTCTTTTCCTTTATCAATTTACTTATTTCTTTTTAATTCATATTTTGATCAATCTAGCAAAATACTCAAACCACCACAAAATGAAAAATCTCAAATGCAGAAAAACCTTAATATCATCGAAACAAACGGAAAAATGAAAAACTAAGGAACATAGTTTGAACACAAAATAAATAACCTAGGAGCTGGTAATAACAACCTCAAAGCTATCGGCGGCGGCGGCGGCGGCTACGGCGAACTTCAGTGAGATCTAAGGTTTCCGAGGAAGGCACCAACCATGAACTACCAGAAAGACTTTAGGACACAATGGGTCTTTCACTATATACTATGTTGGAACTGTGTGAAAAAAATTAACCGGGAAATGAAGGTCAAAAGACAAGTTGACTGGATATACCGGTAAGATTTTGTGCTTGTGACGTATGGGATGGTAACTGACACGTAGGATTGTCTGGGAATATCCGATTAGCAGTTCTGGGGTAATCTCCGACCAACTTTGTCCGAAAATGGATTAGTTATAATTGTAAATAGTGATTAAGGAAATTATTGCTGTTGTTGTGAACGATATTACGATCTTAAGTATGATTAGTGATAACGATTAATCCCAGATCCTCGCGACCTAATAAGTTTTCATTAAAACTACCTTTAGTTTTTCTTTTTTAAAAGGATGAAATTATAATTCTTTTTATCTCAATTTATACTACTCACTTTTCTTTTTGATCAGTCTCAAAAAGAATCTGACATTATTATATTTGGTAACAATTTTAACTTTAAATTATTTATTTTAATTTAATGAAATGATTTATAATTACATAAATATAAATAACTTATTTTAAACCGTAAGTTTCAAAAGTTTTTTTTTCTTTTTAAATTATATGTCAAATTAAATTACCTCACATAAATTGTGATTGAGGGGTAAGAAATAATGGTCAAGAACAAATTAGTCATTTATTCCTTTTTTTTTTACTTCAACAATGATGATAGTTGAGGTTGGAAAACAAAATAATTATAGATGAAAAGTGTTTTAATATACATATGGCGATAATTTAGATAAAATAAACAACGGATAGTTGAAATGTGAAAAATTCACGAAAAAATGATAATTCTAGTTTCTACCATTAGCTCAATTATTAATGTTGGAGAATTGATAATTTCTTAGATGGTAATTTTCTTAAACATTTATTACGAGATTAACTAGAATGTAATTTAAAACATTCTTTATGTAGTTTCTAAGTAATTAGACTTAAACTTCGTAGATACTGATGTTAGTAATCTCAACGATTAGATGTGTTAATCGTTCCGTTTTAAAAATCTGGATGAATTAGCCCTTTTTTTCTAATGAAATTATTTTGGTATTATTTTGTGTGTGAGAGAGTTATAACTTTTTAAAACTAGCAAGACAAAGAAGCATAAAAAATAATTTAAATAATCTACGTAATATAAGATATTAAAATAGAAAAATCATGTAACTTTCTTTTTCGTTTAATTTTGATATTTTTATTCATTTTTTGTGCTTATTTCCATGCTTTATATTGCTACCTACTCCTTTGTCCCATTTATTTTTGTTGTTATTCTTCTTGCTTTGTTTTCAACGATAAGATTAATTTAGTCATTTCATAACTTCGATTTGCATGAATCTTCCCTCCTTTAAATATATGGTACAAAAATTAATTAATTATACCAAGTTGATTTTCTTTATTATTTATTTAAGCGTCCAATCCAACCTAGTTGAAAATTTGTATTGATGTGAAAGCTACTTAATATATCCAACGTGTAATTAGGTGTAATTTGGACGGCGATGCTGATTTTTACAACGTGAATATGAAATTATATTAATTAATTAGTAAAAGATTAATGTTAAGTAATGCAAATCCTATTTTTGATGTCAACAGATAATGTTGATGTATCTATTTCAAATTAGACCACCCCGTAAAGATATTACCCCACACCAACCTACCCATGTTTCACTTAATATATATTATCGTGGGAAACAAAAAACTTAAATAAACGTAAAGACTTTTGATATACTAGTCTTTAATTATCTCTTTCTATCTGAATCGAGATCGGTTATAAATTTTTTTATATATATAATCTTTTTTTTTTTACAATGACATTATTTATTTGGATATCTTTTTAATTGCTATAGTGAGATGATGTAATAAAAAACATATCACATAACATAATATAAAAGTCGTTTTTAAGAAAACTTGACAATTATAAATTTATAACAAGTAAAATATTGTTATAGGTGATGATTATTATAAGAATATCTTGTGCTATGCATAAGCGGATTAGAAATTACTCGACATATCCTCCTAAGAAATTACTATTTATCTTTGATTTTAGCATGCGCTGCAAAAAGAAGAAGAAGAAGAAGAAGGTGCAATTGAGTTTACAGGTAGGAGAATGACATATGTGACTAATCTAATATGCATAATATAACACGTTTTTAGTTGAATAGGTTTGTTATTACTCATTATTCACATGTCACAAACGTTTGTAGTTGTAGTTTTGAAATCATAATAATTCGATATGATTTTCGAGTAACCTAACATGACACATGTGTTGAGTGTAACAAGAAGCCATATCTTTGTCATGATTTTCATGTTACGACTTTAAAATATATCGTTTATAACTTTGAAATCATAGAAAGATGTATTATGAGTAAAAACGAATAAATAAAGGTAAGATACTAGAAAAAAATTAAATAAGTTCAAATAAAGTACCATAAGTTAAAAAAATTCAAATCATGATGATTTTATATGATTTACGAGTTATTAAATATAATAATTTGATTGAATATAACGAAGTCATATTATATGGAACGCAGTTAGATTTCAAATTATATTGTATCACGATTCGTGTAGTATGATACAGACACTTACAAGGGCTCAAAAGGAAGCAAGCCCAAGCCCAAACCGTAAGTTCAGGCCCAAGCCTCTGACTCCTACGCTGTAATTGTGTTCGTTTCAGATATCATAAAGAGTGCTGTATTTGACCGTTGAGGAAATTTTCGAAACTCAACGGTTCTACGCTCCATTGCGCTCTCTTTCTCTTTCAAACTCTAAAAAATTCTTCAATCTGCAATGGCGAAGTCCAAAAAACCAAAAAATTCTTCGGATAGAGAAAAATGGAACAAAGTGTTCAACGCTTTAGTTCACATGTTGAAATCACAGCAGACGCAGCTTGAATCCCTTGCAAAAGAGAGAATGATACTTGAAGATCGGATAAAATTACAGAATGATCGATGGGTATCTGATATTGATAGATTTCAAGAACAAATTTATGAGGTTACTTTGATTTTCTTCTTGAATTTTGCATTTTTACTTTATTTAGGGTTTTGATTCGTTGGAATTTTAGGGATTTTTGGTATAATTGGGGTTTTTTTTTTTGGAAAATTGGGTTTGCAGATGAGGAAAGAATTTACAATTCAAGAGATGGAGCGCATGCTTGAGGTTGCGAAATCTGAGTTCGTTGTTGGTTTGAAGCAACGAGATGTTGCCGTGTTCCAAAGAAAGTTCGGTGAGTTACATTTGAAAAAAAGAAACTTTTCCTTGCCCTAAGCTTTGTTTGGTTTATCTGAAATTGGAGGATTTCATGGAAATTTGATCAAATTGTGTATCTTTATTTCCATTGTTGTTTATTTCCTGACTCACTTAGTTTAAAATCAGGTAGGAAGTAAATTTCTTATTGAGATGGACAGGGGTGGCCCAGTGGGAGCATGGGGGTTCACGAACGTGTTAAAATTATTTTTTATGCATATATAGCATACGTTGAATCTCCTTGGCTTCTTTGTGTGTTTACTCCTTCGTACTTTGAACTCCCTGAGTAAAAGTTCTGGCTCCGCGCCACTAGCTATGTAGAGTTCAAAGATGGTAACTTTCACTTTAAAGTTGCCCTTTTTTTTATTTTTCTGTACTTGATAACAATGATGCAATTTCGTGATTACTGCCTTTGATAACTTTTATGAGCCTTATTTTGCCTCTAGTTTGTGCTGGGTTTTAACCACAAAGTACAGTGTCACTGCCTAAACTATGGTGCCTGTTTAAGACAATCAATTTGATAGTGGAGCTTGAACATACAATTTCTTTACTTATTCAATATGGCTATCTCAATAAACTTTTAGGAACCCAACTCTGAATAAAGTTGCATAAAATGATAATTATTTTCTTTTAATAACTTAGAAATCCTAGAGGACTAGTGGTCCTCGTGTCATATAAATTGAGAGGGAATAGAAACAGTTATGTCTTAGGACACTGTGCATGCGTCATATAAGTTGGAGTGGAATAGAAACAGTTACATGTCAGGGCTTCTATCAGTCCACCCTATTTCCCGCTAGATAAGTTAAATTCTTTCAACACACTTTTATGAACCCAGCACTGAAATAAAGTACGTCGCAGCACTTCATTCAGTTTGTTGAAGTCTATAAAGGTCCCCAAGAAAGCTGAATGGCATACAATCCCCTGACTATTTGCTAACTTTCTCCTTCTACAAACTATGGCTTTAAGTCGTTAACCCAAATAATATAGAGAAGGAAAAGGAGTCTAGGACAGAGAAGTTATGGTCTTTTATGGCGTTCATTCGTGTTTTTTTTTTCCTGTCATGTGAGGGAGTGAGGGATGGAAGGAAGAAGGAGAAAATTAAAGGGAAGAGACCTTAGGGTGGGGGCTTTGACATGAGTGGTTGAATTCTCAATCCGAGACTGGAAAAAGGGCATGTTACTTCTTTTGTTTTCTCTAGTTGACTCACTTTCTCGGACTGACTCACTTTCACTTGTACACATTTCAACTCTAAAATTTTCTCTTTGCATCTCATCTCAGGGCACACTAAACTTTCTTTTCGCGTATCTTCAAGCTTGTCTAAGTGGATTATTTAAATTAGCAAGAATGGAGTTTCTGCGTGTTAATCAAAAAATTATGCAACCACATATCGATACACACTTGAACACACTTCTTTATGTATAAAGTTATCAGTTCAGTTCCAATTTAATTTCTAATGACCCTTAAGCGGTCTTCTTTTTTAAAGGGTTTTTTCAAGACCAATGAAACCAAAAGCAAAATAGAAAAATTTATAGTAACTATTTTTTATTGCAAGAGGCTATTTTAGATGTTTTTACTCTTGAAAGATAGATGTCTCCCCATCCCAGGGTATCAGTAGCCTTTATTGTTCAAGGGTAGTCGATAGACATGATATTTTAAGTTATATCATCCCAGCATGCAATTTGGGAACTTACTTACTTTTCACCTAAAATGTGCAGAAAATGCAGATAGTGAACTGGCTGACTTCAGAGAATGGTTTGACTACCTCTCTCAGAAATGCTCTGAACCAAATGTATGTTGTTTCAATTGCCTTTTCTTTTATGAATTTCGTTTCTCATTTCTTTTCTGAGTTTTTAGTTTATTTGCGCTAGTAATCATTGAAAAACTAGAAGATAAGACGTATGAATATTCATTTGATCCACAGGATGTACCAAGGGCTGCAACAAATGAAAAGTCAGAGACAAGAAAAAAGGCATGGGAAGATGAGGTGAGAAGGCTTAAAACAGAAAATGAGAAGCTTACTTCAGAGAAAAATTCTGAGATATCTGCCCTCTTGGCAGAAAAGGATTTTATTTGGAACCAGTTCAACAAACTGGAGCACGACATGACTGAGCAATTGAGGAGAAAATGTGCTGAGCTAGAGCATGCAAATGGTAAAATACAGGCATTTTCGAGGAACATTGAGGAATTACAATCGTCCAACGCTAATAAGGATAATACAATTGCAACATTAAGAAGTCAATTGGATAATACAACTGCAACATTGAGAAGTCAAATGGCCAATTTGGAATCTGACTCCGTCACTAAGAGTGGAGAGATATCCAAACTTTCCACTGAACTAGCGTTGCTAAAGAAGTGCGGAAGTGCCTCTGTCACTCCCGTGCTGCGTCGCTCCACAACTGGACCAGGACCTTCGAAGTTGGGAGGCACGTCCCGTGGAACAGATCAGAAGTATCTAACTGTCAAAGTAGAAAAACAATCTTCACAAGCCCTTGAAAAGGTACCCTCGTCTTAACTTTAGAAGAAACTATTCTGCAGCTGTCTTTTTCCTGTTACATAATTTGTCCGTGTTAATGTTGTTGTTAATGTTCTTCTTTGAGGTATCTCGCCTAGTAGTAGTTAAGTAAATTGGTTATGCATCTTCACAATTATTTGATCTCATTTCAAGAGCATGTCAGTATGTCAGAGAAATATGGTATGGCTTATGCTATATGTTGCTCAGATCCTTCAAAAATGCCGCCAGACATGTTTTTGATCCTCCAACACGGTTATAGTGGCATTTTTGGAAGATCCGAACAACATAGGTCTTATGTTATGTAAGCTGATAGATACTTGGTTTTTGTAGGGACAGAGAAGTTCCAAACGAAAAGCTGGTAATAGTATCTTGGGTGCTCCAAGTCTCTTCACATCCGCATTTAAGCTACCTAAATTAAAAATGTCATCTCCCTGTGTGACATGACCTCGTCACCAGAACTTCGGTTTGTATCTATAGTAGATGATAGATTTTAGGTACATACGTTCATTTATTGGATCTTGATCATCATCTGTACTGACCCTTGGATCTTGGTTCTTCAAGCTATGTGACAGTAAATTGTAGTCAGTACTAGATGTTTGATATTGTATACTAGAGAGATGTCTGTGTAAGTTGTAACTAATTTGTTGCAAGATTTCATTGAACTTGGAGACTGACTATTCAGTAAATGAGGATCAGTTATTTGATTTGTGCATTTTTCTGGTTTTATAGTTGCACTATTCACGCATTTTTCTTGTTTTCTAGTTACACTTTTCACTTCCGTTGCGGACTCGTGTCAGATTCTCCATAAATACTGAATTTATCTGCGCTTTGCGTTGTGTATTAATAAATTTAACATGATCCTTTTTTTCTAAAAGAAATAACAGTTGAGATAATAGAGAAATTTTCACAAAAGCTAAATTCAGTAAATTGACGAAATTTCATTCAGATAATGAACAAGATATATCACAGCAGTTCATGGCTTGTTTTTACTATACGTCATAGAACACTTTTTTGCTAAAACCCAAACGCTACATTGCTAATTTTGGTATGGCTTGTTTTAACCACCCCCTAAAGTAGGGGTGGGGGTAAAGATGGAGGTTTTCGTAGAATTAGTCGAGGTGATAGATATCTGTAGAATTAGTCAAGGTGCACGAAACACGGTCTGGGCACCACGGTCATCAGTAATAAAGGCCGAAAACACTCATGATATTGACAAAAAATATAAAAAAAATTGAACGGGCATAAGTTTAATTTTCGTATGATAACATGCCACAAGTTATGCTTACAAGGTATAACAAGTTTGACCCACAAATTTTTCTTAAATGAGCATTTACGAATTATAATATAACACAAATTATATCTTACCGGGCGAACAAGTTTGACCAACACTTTTTTATGAAGTGAGTAATAGAGGCAAAAAATTAAATATCATCATATTTGAGGAAAAAAAATTAAAGACCATATATTATCAATATGCAGATAAGATTATTAGAAGATAAAAATACACTTACATTAAACAATACATTCATAACAATCCATATATTATCACTCACTGCATAACGATTCATATATTATATTACCTCAGAAAACCAAATATTACCTCTCTAAAATTATCTAAAGAAATGAAAAACAGTTCCACCTTAATCATACTAATCCTAATATATACCTAATCCTAATTATGTACAAGCTACCACCCAAGCAAAAATAAAAAACTAAATATTGAACCTCATTGAGTGTAAATTCTGGATCCGCCTTTGCTCAGTATCGAACATGTTTTCAAAGCATACGAAACCAAGTAGATTGAAATGAATCTTGGTAATGAACCATGACCAAAAGCAACACCAAAAGCAAAGCAATTCCCCAAGGAGATCCACCTTCTTGGCTAGCCAAATGGTAGACAACTGGCCTTGTAACTCCTCCATAAGGATAAAACCATCTATTACTATCAATCATTATGTAGACCAAAAGTATGATAAGAAAAGGTAATAAGAAAGACATAAGCTTCATACTAGCCTTTGATTTTTCTACTGTTGCTTTGTATTCTGAATATGTAGACATAGACATCAAGAAAATTACTAAGCCAAATAAAACTATCAAAGCTAATGGAGGTGCTGATAGTGATTCTAGAGTTTGGTCTCTCCAACTAACTCCTCTTCTTTCTCCTATGAACCAACCCATGATGATATCAATATAATTCTTATTTTTTTAAATAAGAATGGTTTTTTTCTTCTTCTTTAAATTAGTTTTCTTGAAGGACTATATGGAGCAAAGAGGAATATGTGATTATATATAGAGGAAGAAAGGTGGTGTCTGCCTTGTGGTTAGAGACAGATGGAGCTTTACTTTGGATGGGATCTAATCAAAGGCGGATTCAGAATTTAAAATTTATGAATTTTTACAGCAAGTTTGAAAATGCTTTATTTTAAGTCGAGAGTTTATTAGAAACAACCTCTCTATTTTCTACGAGGTAGGAGTATAAGGTCTGTGTATACGTTATCCTCCCTAGACTCCACTTGTGAGATTATACTGAATATGGTATTGTTAGTGTTGGTTTCCGTAGCAACTTCACGTTTTTTTTGAGAATTCATTATGAAGGCTACCACAACTTTCTTCTTGTATTTGAATTTGTGATTGGTAATATGAGTAGCTTTTACATGCGGAATATATATTCAAGTTAATAGATAATAATACCTAAATTTAAAGTCAAAACAAAATATTTAGTGGAATTCTTAATTAATACATATAAATGATCATTACAAAAGTTATTAAGTTCACGAACTCGTAAATTATAAGCTAGTTCCACATCTTTGATCAAATTGAACTCAATATTTTGTACGATATGAACCATAACATGATGAATTCAATATCGAAAACCTTAAAATTAAAATTGAACCCGTTAAATTTAAATTCAATATTCGTACTTGGTGTGATCATAGGCTATGGTATAAATTCTGCCTTTTTGGATTCCATCAATAGAAAACCGTCCTTTCTTTGTTTCGATTCTTACACTTTGAGAAAAGGGGATTGATTCGAAGATGATAGTAAGCAAATGGGCAAATAAACAAAAAGCAAAGTATATATTCTTTTTTGATCATTATTGTGTAAAGTTACAAAAAAAATCAGTATAATTGGTGTCTCACAACTAAGGTATTGGTCCATTTACTTGCCCATTAAGTCTAACGTTATTCTGATTAATCACCATCTTAATACCCACTGATTAAACTATAAAACTATATAATATAATTATGATAGATTATTTGGGAAGTGAAAGTGTCTGAGCATTATAGAAATAGAGACAGTTAGATTTAGGATTTAAATTTAATAGGTTTCATTTTTAAAATTCGTAATATATGTTATACTAGTTATACTGTATTAAAGTTATGAGTTCAAAAATATAATATTCCTTGATATTTTAGTGATTTTTTAGATATATATATTCATACTTGGTATTGATCGAAAATTATGACTTTAGATAAATTCAAAAGTCAAAATATTACACCCACTCAAGAGGCTAAAATTCATCTGTTCTCAATTAGGAAAGCAACATATGAGTTAATATCTCAGATGATCATTTATTCGAATGAATACAATTTTATTATACATTTTTGTAAATAATTTCAAAGAGATAATTGAATCAAAGCAATATATTTAGTTAAATTGCCTTAAATTCATACGTCTGAATAGTAACAAGTATGATGACAAATCTACCTAGAAAGGTACAACGTGTTTATTTGACCTAAAAAAAGACATCGATGCAGAAAAACTTATGATTACCTCCAAAACGCGGAAAGTATAACGAGAATATAATCTTTCTTCATCCTCTTTAATTCTCCTTTTATAATTCTCACATTATAATCGATGGATACTTTTAAAGATTTCAACAAAGTGGTGTTACGTGCTATGGGACAAGGTGTATTTACTTCAGGATATATAAAATTATAAGAGAGGTCCTTTGATATAAATTTAAAGTTATATTTATCTCATTTAATTATTTTATATTGATATTAATAAAAAACTTACATAAATTTAAACCGAAATTTTGATATTAATTATATGGGATGTATCACTGGTGAAAGAGGCTAAAATTCGATCCTTTTCCATTAGGAAAGTGCATAAACAAATATTAAATTTAAAGTTTTAAACTATTTCCTCAATTGAATAGATTTTATCATACGTATGTAGGGTAATTGAACCAAAAATCAATATATTTGATTGATTTCATCACTATTCGCCTTAATTTTGTATATTTGAAAATTGAACAACAAATTTGATGACAAATGGCATGCATGCAAAAACGCAAACGTATTATTTTGACTTACAAGACGGCTTTTATGAATTTATCGCAGAAAAAATTTATGATTGCCTTCAAAAATAGAAAGTATAAATATAATAATTATAATCTTTTTTCATCTTCTTTAATTCTCTTATTATAATTCTCACATTATAATATGTGGCTGATTTGTTCTCAAACCAAACTAACCCCTAAAGAATTGAATGTTAAAGCATGATAAAGGTACATGAGAAAAATCTAGGTCCCAATAATGAAGAAACTTTAGCCTAAAATTTAATGCAAAATATTATAACAATGAGTTGGGCAGCTTAAATGGTGCCACTTATAATAATTTTGGTGGATGAAATGAAATGAATTGTTTTGATTTAGACAATTGATTGAAATCTACACATTATTGTTTTATGCTTATTGGTTTTGCTATCTCCAAGTGCATTCAATCAATATTGATATTATCTTCGTCTTAATCTATATGATATCATTTGACTTGACATAAAATTAAAGAAAAAATAAAAGATTTTAAAAATTTGTGGTATAATATGCTTATGCATTTTCTTGAATGAACTGGAAACTTCATCATATTTATTTTTTAAAATAAAAGGAACAAATAGTAAATTCTTAAAGTTGTGTCATACATATATAACGAACCAAATATGTATATCTTTTCCACTTTAATTCTTAAAGTTTTTTTTATATATATAAAAAAGGGACCTATTCAATAATTGAATTCTAGTACCATCTACATGGAGATGGTGGACTGCATTTGATTCATCCAACAACTTTGCTATTTGGTGAAAAAGAAAAAAAAAACTTTGACATTTTTATTGGCAGACAACAGGGTAGCAGTAGAATGGTTGGAATATGAGTGGTCACTTGAATATCTTTTGTCAAAATACTATATTAGACATATAAAAAATAATATTGTGTATATGGATCAAAATCAATTTCTTGAAGATGTGTATTAAAGTTTTAAATATTGTTAACAAAATTTCTAGTTTCACCACGGATCCTTACACAAACTAGAGGGAATACGAGTTAAATTTTTCTTAGATCACAATTAAAATATCTTTTTTCCTTCTTTCTCTCTTAACATCTGGATACATACGTCAACTTTGTTTGTGTACAATGTATCTAATACAAATGTTATTGTTGATACATAATCCTAATTATTTCAAATCTATATCAATATAAATTTGGTTTACAATTATATATCTGATACAAACCTTATGCATTGTTTGCTATTGTATCGGATGAATGAGCAATATATCTGCGAGTTCTTAAAAAGTCAAAATTATTGTAATTTGAGAAACTTTGGGGTAGGATGTAATTAACACCCAAATTATTGGGGTTTCTGTATTTTATATACAATTTTTTCTTAAATAATGATCTAAAATTTCTGATTCTTAGCCCATTTCCTCCGTATTGGGCTTAAAACCCGAGAACCCGAATGTTGTGTTAGGCCCAAATTAAAAGCCAGTTAACCAGAAGACCAAAAGCTTCTTCTTCGTTGAGAAACCCTCCACACTTCACCATTTTTACAGCTGATTTTTTCGAATTGAATCCTGAAAATGTTGTCTGAAGACTCAAAGCCAGTGAGGAAAGTGGAAAGTGATGACGGAGAAAGCATTGGGTCTCTTCTGAACAGCAAAAAGAAACCTAACAACAATGGCGGTTCAAAATCTCAGCCTCCCAAAAATGCTAAGATGAAGAAAGAAGAAAAAGATGATGATTTTGAAGAACCCATTTCGAAAAAGAGTCCTAAGAATGTTAAGCCCAAGAAGGAAGAACCTTCACCCATGTCGAAGAAAAGTTCGAGTAAAACTGATAAAGTTGGTATTTTTTTTTTGTGCATTTTTGTTATTTTACTGTTTGATTTGTTGGTTTTTTAATTGGGTTTGTTGTGTAGAAAGTTGTAAAGAAAGAGGAAGAGGATAAGAAGAAAGGAACCAAAAATGGAGTCACCATTGTTAAGAAGAGGGAAAAGAAAGTTTATGACTTGCCTGGACAAAAGAGAGACGCTCCTGAGGAAGTATGTTCCAAAAATGCATTTGCAAAAAAAAAAACAACAATTTTTTCGGGTTTTAATCTGATGTAATGTTACATTTTTTGATTTTCAGAGAGACCCTTTAAGGATTTTCTATGAATCCTTGTATCAGCAAGTGCCAGAAAGTGAACTAGCAGCTATCTGGTATAACATTCTCCCTTTTAAATGATTTTGGATAAGTTACTCGTGCGTAACTCTCTTTGTCGTTTATGTTTATGAATATCATGATACATGAAGCTGTCTCTATCTTCTTTGAGTTACTGATTGCTTGAAAAAGAGAACCTTGAATGTTATTATGCTCTTAAAGGTCAAATTTCGTTCTTGTCCTAACAAAGTGTGTGTTATTCACCTGGTTGATGCTTCTGTATTAGCTCATGCTTTCATTTAGTCATATGTTTCGTCGGATGAGTAACTATTCTTAGTCTAGTGGTTTAGATCTATTCATTATCAAACTGAAAGAAGAGTAGGGGTGAGAAAATTCTGTTTGTATCTGGGTGCCCCTTTGATTGCATTGTGTATTTTTGCTTATTGTACAACAGATGGTGGAAATACGAGGTGTGTTGCTTGAATGTCAATGTGCATGGAAGTGCAAATGGGCTGGGACTAGCTAAGGGAAACATGTGAAGTAAGCAGTTCTATGTCAAAAGAACAGCCCTCATTCGTAAACATACAAGTCACGTTTTTATCCCTTTTTTAAATAAAGAAGCATCAGCATGATATAAGTTGTACGTCTACAACTGAGATGCTTAGTGAAGTTGCTAATTGAGCAAGTATCCATTGGACAAGGAATCTGCATCTTGAGTTGGCCCTTTTCGCTTAGTTAAGTACAATACGTATTTGGCCACATTAGTCGTAATCTAAGAGGTTAAGCTTGCTATGATCATCTAATGCACTACTTTAGATTTGTTATAGGAAAAAATCTACTTTAGTTTGAATATGCAGAAATCATCTCAAGTGTTGATTTGAACATAGGAAGAAATGAAATTAAAAGTATATAAGCTTTGTTATAACTTCATTCAAACTTCTGTCTGGAATGAGAAAATGGATTGTTTCAACCTTTTGACACTTTATATGATGAGTTCAGCTGACTTCTGACTGAAATTGTGACATATGTAAGGTGAAAACTTTTCTGGTAGTGCATTTTCCCACTTATTGACTATGGTTTAGTATCATCCTTGTGCAAAGCACTGTGTCACTGGGCACAGGCTTTTACATTGAGTACTTGGGGGATTAAGTTAAAGTTGCCACCAAGAATAATTTGTGATAGTAACGAGTGTTGGTAGTGGTTATAATGCAAATTAATGTGTCTGAAGCTTAAGATGAGAGCTTTCTGTGGAACTTTGTTGGTTGTTGTTTACTGTTTTGTTATGTTCAATCATATGCCTTTTGCATGCGTAAAGAATGATAGTTGGGAAGATCGATAGCATCTTTTCTTCATTTAACTGATGGAGAATATAGAGGCATGTGAGTTTAGACTGTTTAGTCAGCGTATTCAACATGATTTTGATGAAATATTGTTGCAATTACTTCAACCAAGATCTCACGGCTTACTTATCACTGTCCTGTTGCAGAACATACTACAAAACTATTTAGCCCATTCTTTGCATTATCATGCTTAAACGTCACTCAATTTCTTGAGTTCCACTGTGTGTTGATGCTAAAAAACTATGTCTGATGTTGCTCATCTATTCCCTGATACCAATTGTCACTCTTCCCTTTGTCTCACCAAATCCACCCTGATCACCAAACAAGCATTAGAAGTAATATAAATTGAACTAGTTTCTCTAATGAATTTGGTGGCTATCTCAGTCTATAAATGTTAATAAAGCTGGCCAAACAATGTCTATGCATGAATGGTTCCTCCTCATCAGCCCTTTTGACCATCCGTGATGCTACCGAAAGGATCTTGATGGATCCTTATTCTTCAAAATGTCTGCTTGCAACTGTTAACAATCAAATCAAGGGTCGTTCATTATGGTTATAAAAGCTACGTCAACTGTTCCTTGCAGTTGGACTCAAGTAGTTATATCATGTTACTGTTCTTCTTTCAGGATGATGGAGTCTGGTTTGCTTCCCAAGGACTTGGCGAAGAAAGTTTTTGAGAAGAAACAAAAGAAGGCCCAGCAGCTAAAGCTTGGTTCACCTATGAAAACGGTTGTGACAGTGAAAAAGACCACAGAGTCTGTTACTATTAAGAAGACAACATCCTCCTCAACCTCGTTATCCACACAGAAAAAGAAAACACCAGATTCTGGAGCTAAATCAAAGCAGCAGTCAAAGAAACGGAAGCTTAAGGATGATTCTTCTGAAGAAGACTCAGATGATGATTTCGTTGCAACTCTAAAAAGCACAAAGAGACAGAGAGCCTCTTGATGTTTCTAATGGCTAAGCCAAATTGTAGATGAGAAATTAACAAGAAGTCGCCATCGTCTAGTAGAGTTTGCCATGGCTAAATCTGTTATGTAAAAGTTCCCATTGATGAGCTATGAGATATTCTGTTACATGCATTTCAATTTCAGATTGAGTTATGGAGAAAACCATTCAAAAATCATTGGTCTATTTTGACTTTTGTTCTTTCTTTTTCCCCATTTTGTTTTTTCAGGCTCTAAGTTTCGAATACAATTACAAAAAATGTTTCTCAAACTTCATTGCCCCATAAGAAATAGGGGCGAGATAGGAGCTTAATTACTTAGGGGTTGTTTGGTGTGAGGGATTGGGAGAGTTAATCCCGGGATAAATTTTAAGTAGCCTTTATTTCCTTGTTTGGTTGGAAAGCTTGGGATAACTTATCCCGGGATTAGGAATTAGTATCGGGATAAGTTACCCCTCCCATTTGGTGGTATAGTAATCCCGGGATAATTTATCCCGGGATAGAATAGGAAAATGACTACTATATCCCTTTAAACCCTTTGTATATATCATTTTTCACATTTATGTATATTTACATTATTTTTAATATCATGTATAATAATATT
>NW_006238958.1:1327344-1332105 GCF_000226075.1 Solanum tuberosum
AATTTATTTGACTAATTCTTATGTTTATTTATGTCTTTTGATTTCTCACAAATCCTTTTTTACTTTATCAAACTTAAGATGGAAATTCTATTTTTAAGCCAAATAAGAAAAAAAATTATTTTTCAATACATACGGTACCATAGTGGAAATGCACACACAAAAAATATTTAAACTAAATAAGATGCAAGTTTTATTTTTTTAAAAATGAATAATTAAAGCTTGCAAAGAAACTACAAAAACTAAATAAAGTGAAGGGTAATTTTGTAAACAAACAACTTGTTCTTAAAATTTATGCAATACATATTATTTTGAATACAACAAACCAAACACTCAATAAAAGATAACCTCATCATAACTTATCCCATCATAACTAATCTCATCATAACTTATCCATCATAACTAATCTCATTATAACTTGTTTTCAAACCAAACGACCCCTTAGAGTATTTATGACTCTGATGGGTCCCACTTTTTATTTGAGCCCTTTTTCGTTTGTTCATCTTTCTCCCATTCCGTTGGTCAACAACCAACAAATAGGAAAATTCAAACAAAAAAGTACAGGAAAGGAAACCTTATTCGATGATCGGCGAATCTTAGAGCAAGCACTAGAATAGTTGAAAAATTCTAAGTAAACATTTGATATGATACAATCAATATAGAAGAAGTTCAATTTTTTATTAGTTCAAATTCTTTCATTAAATTTGAGTTGGTAGACAGTGGATGAGTGTGTCAACTGAACAGTTGGTTTTCTTGACAATTAGCTTTATTAGAAATAACGTTTATTAGTCATTTTTTCGGTCACCTCTTTGAAAAATAGTAACCATAAAACAATTTTTCGATCATGTCTTTAAATGTTATTTTAGTCATAATAGGTTTTAATTCTTCTATTTTTATTTAGTTTTTCACCTTGCTTCCTTTCTTCAAAAGGTCAATAGTTATTCTCCATTTATTTTCAATGTTGACTTAGAATCTCAACCTATTGATTAGATTATAGTCTTTAATTTGGAGTCAATTTATATAGTTTTCGTAATAAAATATTGTTCTAAATATATAGATACAAAGGTTAAATATATTTCTTTTTGCTTTTTTCGCTCATTATCTATTTTGAGACTGGATTAATTCAGAGTTATATCGTGCAATCTTTATATATTTAGATTTATATATATATATATATATTCATTTATTTGGACATCCTTCCTGAAAGAGATCATCCATATATGGTTGATCCAATGGAAAATGCATGTGTTGTTTTGGTTTGTTTAATTGTTGTTATCATTGTTGACTCTACTTTTTTCATATCTATGTATTGTTACAATTGAATTGCTTGTGTAAAGTCAAATTAAAAAGTGCATAGATCTTGGATAAGTTTTTAATAATTTTAGTTTTAGAAACTTTTGTTAATTGAGTCAATTGTTATATAAATTATTAAAATTATTTTTTATAAAAAGTAAATTTTTTTGAAAATAGATTTAAGACTTCACTTATTGAGTATGTCAGTTAGAATATTATTTTTTACTTGTATAGTATAAGCCCAAATGATCAATAATTCATAGTAATTGTTCTGCTTTAGAAAATATTCAAAATTAAAACAATGCCTTTTAAAAAAAATCTAATCATGTAATGTCTAAATAAACACTCAAAAGGTTGAAGAAAAGTCGTACAAAGACAAAATCAAATTGAAGTGAATTATACAAAAACTAAGAAGTAGAAAATAACTGCAGATTTAATTACCTACAAATGCAATCATAATTAAGTCAATTGTATTTTTAGAATATAGAAAAAAATTGAAAATATTCACATACTAATTGACAAAAAATTATTAAAATGATTTTAATTAACACTAATAATCAATACTCCCTTTGTCTAGCTCTTACAACACACTTTTTATTAGTCCTTACCAAAAAACAACACATTTATATATTTAGTAAAACGTTAACTTTAAAATATCTATTTTACCCACTCGGTCAAACTACATCATATATACCTTATAGTCTCTCGGTCAAACTATCATATAAATTGAAACAGATGAAGTGTATATAACTATATTTATATTTATACTAATTATAACACAATTGAGCCGTCTCTTGTCTCTCTAATGGCTAATCATCAAGAATTACCTGAAATAGCAGCACAATGTGCTGCTATGACGGAAGAAGAAAGAGAAGTTATGGATATTCTGTTAAGTTTACCGGAGCTCATAGCTGATTTACGCGTTTATGGCGAAGATCAGCTTATTGCTTGGGGCTGGAAGAGACGGAGGTCAGCCGTTAATTATCCTCAAACTCCATTGCCGTCTCCTGATTCTTCTCCGTCTCCTTCGCCGCGAGAAAATTGAAGATTGTGAAGTTTATAGTTGCATATAATACTAAAGGTTAACGCCGCTAAACTTTAAACTAGCTGGATGATTGGGCTGATCGATCATGTTGTTCATGCTTAGTGTTCTTGTGGAATTATTAATTGTATAACTTATAAGAATATTTAAGATAAAGATAATCAGTTTAAATTTAATTTTGTTTTTGTTATAGTACTTAGGGATGGTATGTTTATGTTCTTACAAAATCGTTTTATATTTATCCTTTTATGTAACGGAGCTTCAACATGAATAAGACGGGTAAAAAACCCTAATTCTTTTTTTGAGTTTGAGCTAAAGCTACTAGTTTCGCAGCCGTTTAATTATTTGGTAAGGAAAATTAAAGGTAAAATTAAGATATTTCATGTTGTTGATTTTTTATTTTTTTATTTTAATTTCCTCTAAATTAATCAGTTTGTAGAATATACAACAATTAGAACAGTTTTGATAGTCGGAAGATTCTCTTAAACCTAGTTATTTATTTATTGGATGATTAATCTTTTATACGACTTAATTAATTTGTGTTAATTTTATGTAGGAGCAATATATGCAGGAAATTATTGAGTTGCTCAAGGTCCAGAGTCACCTAGAGAAGCAAATAATATTCAACAACACCTTGCAATAGTTAACTGCTGGAACAACAACTTTGGCACCCCGTCAAACCTCGTTATAGGCGAAATACTATTATAAATTACTTATAATATATGAATAATATGTCAATATTAATGAAATATTATTATAAAGAATGACAATATTATTAGTTTCTCTTCTGATCTTATCATTAGAGAATTAATTATAATATCTCTCTCTAGCTTATTTATCATTGTTATTATATTTGTGAGATGAAAAAAAGGTAATATAACATGCATGGTGACTAAATTGGTGCGACATGTGATATCTCATAAAGAAGGTTAGTGATCAATTTTCCTTGTCAATGTCTTCTTAATCAAGATTGTCACATCTGTTTAAATTTTAATCGGTCTCCTCATTTTTGAGCTATTGCATAGGAACTCTTTTGTCTTATTATAATTAGTTTGGACTGTTGTCTAATTATTTATGCAATGTTCAAAATAATATTCCTAAGTTCTAAAATTGTTTACTATGTATTTGATGTACGTAGCAGTGCATGGCTGATTCAAGGAATTGATTTGTTTCGATCTACCTTAAGTGATCCTCTACGTGACACAAACTCATAATAAAAGAATGAGAAGTACACTAAATATTGTAAAATTGTTGAAAATTCACTAAATATATGCATATAGTATACTTCAAATACATAAATATTCTAATATATAACTCATAAATTTTAAAATCTAAATCTTTTGATGATTAAAATCATCATATAAGCTTTTTTATAAAAATCAAGTTTGATTATCGGAATTTTTATTTAATTCGAATTGAAAAGGAGTGAAAACTTATAATGGATTTTGATTGTTTTGGCCCATTTGGGCTTAGCAATGAAGTACTGTATATATTCCACACGTAAACATTCTCTCTTTCACACCCACAAACTCTTTATCTAGAAAGTCTTATATCTCCCGTGTGGTTGATTTACGAAATATTACATATAGTACGTATTTAAAAAAAATAGCGACTGTGAATTTGTTCGAAGGTTCCCAAAAAAAAAAACCAATGGAGCTTAGAAGTGACAGATTTGACTGTATTCATTATTTTATCAAAACATTAATATTTATATGCAAAGTATAACTATAATATCAATAAGTACTAATTTTTTGAATTTATAATTAAATTTTATGAGTCGAGCCTGTCGCATAGGGCTTGTCTAGTGTGGTTTACATCCCCCGTGTAGTTTGTAGGCTATTACACAGTGGAGGTTTACCCAATGCGCACAAAGTACTCACCCAAAGGGCAGAGGCTATAGCAGAAGTTGTAGCAGCTGCGGGTATCGTGAGGTTCCAAAAAGAAATAAAATAAATAATAATAAAAAAAATATTCTATTCAACTTGAACTTTAAAAGATGAACTCGTAATTTAAATTTTAGATCCATTTTCTTTGACATCAATGTAAACATAAATTAGTACTAATATTGATATAGTCAACTTAATTAAACCAAATTACCCAAGCAAAAGCTTCATTCAGCTTTAATAGCAACTAGAACCAAATACCATGTATCCCTTTTGGACCCCTTGCACCTTTTAAACTCAACTCCCCAAAACTTATTGTATCTTCTTACAGTATATCATTTTTAATTTTTTTAAAAAGCCCTTAAAATCTTCCAAACATTTTCAACGTCCTTTATAGTCTAACCCTTTTGAACCCCATGCCCTTATTAAACTCTCTTTTTAGATAATTGCACATTTTCCCTAGTGACACAAAGGTGGAGTTAACACAAATACAGAGTTTTGGGTCAAAACTATTAGATTTTGTTGAAATCGTAACTGCTATTGTGC
>NW_006238958.1:1332128-1341497 GCF_000226075.1 Solanum tuberosum
TTTTGGCCCCCCCCCCCCCCCCTTCCAAATATTCCATATGCTTATATAAATCACACTTTTCTTCTTTTCTAGTCTCTAATAAGTATTTCTAATTCTAGCTTTTGATCTACAAGTATGGCATATAACATAGCAATTTCCTTGTTCAATATGATGTGCTACTACTATTCCTATTTCTTTCAATCACAAGATATTGCAAATTCACTCCATTCAATCTTTTCTCTACTAACCTCACTACTTCTCACCTTTATCATATTGAAGTACCAAAATCATGACAATACACCCTTTGAAACACACCCCAAATCCATATATTGTGCTATAACAAGCTTTCTTGCTTATTACATGTTACATGACATAGAAAGAAGATTTTCTCCACAACGACGGCGTATAATTACAAGGAGTTGTGCCTATGTTGTTGTTGTTCATTGTTATTCCATGTTGTTGTTTGGATCATTGTGGGTTGCATCTTTGGTGTCTATTTTGCTACCAGACTCAGCTAGCCCTGTTTTGTATTTGCTCTGTCTCATGCTTCCTATTTGTGGATTACTACATTTGGCCTATAGGAACATTGTGGTGATTTTTTGGCCTAGGCATGATCAGAGGTGGTTCATGGCTCATTTTTATCGTATCCGTGACCAATTGGATCTCCCTTTGTAGGAAGATTCAAGGGTGGATCTTACTTGAAGTTACATGTTCGACAAAATTCAATAATTTTGATTCATATCTTGTAATTGTATAATTTGTATTATGTAATTGAATCAGTTTCATATGTATAAGAATCTATTCAATATCTAGTAAGAAAATAGGTTCTGGTCCAACTTACAAACTTAAAATTTTTGGATGTACCTCTAGGAGGACCTTATACTTTTTAATATGGGTGCAATTTACAACTTCATTGCTCTTACCTGGCTTCGCTCCTGATTGTGGCTCAACCAAGTTAAGATTCATGACAGGATGTTTCATATTGGGGATAAATCACTTTTTAACTAAGGTGATTTCATATTTAATACT
Source organism: Solanum tuberosum (assembly GCF_000226075.1). Lineage (NCBI taxonomy): Eukaryota > Viridiplantae > Streptophyta > Magnoliopsida > Solanales > Solanaceae > Solanum > Solanum tuberosum. The sequence goes on from NW_006238958.1 coordinate 1,333,137, forward strand.
TTAACACGACATTTCTAATTAAGAACAACTCAACCATCGATACTTATTAGTTGATCCTTCCAAGATTTCTCCAAGGATGAAGCTTTAAATCCAAGCAAATGCTATTTGATAGTAGTATATACTAGCATTTCACTTATCAGACAGAATTAAGAGTAAACTGATCCATATTAGCATTAGATTACTTAACATATAGCTGCAAAATGAATTTAAGATAACGAACCACATCGGAGAATGAAGATAGTTGTGGCCTCGTTGGTTAGAATAAAAAATGGAGGCTGTGGGTTAAGTTAAAATATGATCCTTCAGGCAAGTTTTAACGGGATATGATGAGTGGTCAATACTCGCATTAAAATATGTGAGAAGGGCGTTCAGGCTCAGCCTGGTTACGACAATTTGGGCGCTCTCAATTTTATCAATCTGATCCCTATGCTTGAATTATCTTATAACCCCTACCCCCACCCCTCTACACACACCCTCCCCCCTAAGTTAAGTTTTCTAATTTTTTTTATTTTTTTTATAGAACATAGTTTGCTTTATAACTAAATTATAAGGTACTTACATTTCTTATTGGAATGATATCAACTAAATGATTAGTGATAATTTAGAACCAAAAAAAAAAAAACACAACCACCTATAATATTTCATGTAGAAAATTCACAAACAAAATAATAGTTCAGGTATACTATCATTATCATTGAACAATTCGATCATGAGTGATGGGATAAAACATTAAATATTACTCCATATATCACAAATCATAATATTCAAAGAACATTTTTGTACATTAAACATATTTCAAATTGTAGACTTTAATATTCACGGTTAATTGTGCAACTATTAGGACTCAAAATTCAATAATGAAACATGATTGATATTATTAGAGAGTCCTACATCGAATTATATTACTTATATGATATATAACAATCCTTCTTTTATGAACTAGTTTTTATGGTTACGGATAAGTATCACTTTACCCACACCGATCAAATAACTTTCGTAGAGATTATTTCATAAAACATCCGTACATTTATATCATATGATACAGAACAATCCTTCTTTTATAAACTAATTTTAATAATTACAGATAAGTATCATTTTACCCACACCGATCAAATAACCTTTCGCAGAGATCATTTCATGAAACATCCATACATAAATTAAATTAGGACTAGAAAATATTCTTAACTAATAAATCATAATTAAATAATTATCATAAATACCATAAATAACAAATTCTAAACTACTAAGATATCTTATTCTCAATTTGTTTCCTACAGATTTCTGATTAATTATGGACTTAAAAGTAAATCAAATGAAATGATCATATTATAGATGTAATAACATTTTAGTTAGTGTAATTTGTACTTTAGAGGAAAGGTTTAAGAAAGGAAGTTAAGGTTAGAGAACCCAAAACTTGGGTAAAATGTTTAGATTTATTTATTGAAGATGAGACAATAGCAATAAAGATGAAATAAAGACAAAATTGCAGCATTTGTGGATGTGCTCTTCTCAATGATTAGGAAGTAAAATATCTTGTAGTAGTGAAAAGAAAAATTGACACCTCCTACTTATTTACTCCACCATTTATGTCTCTACACTTCACTTCTTTCTGATTCATTACCACAATTACTTGTTCAGCAAACACCTTTTACATTTACTTTTTACAACATGATTACAGAATTAGAGAACATTTTCATATACTCTCTTTATTTCTTTAGTTCTAATTTATATGACGCATAGTTAGAGCGTGACCTAGTCAATAAATTGATTGAGAATCATGAGGATTTAGGTTTATCCGTTGAGACAAAAACACTTGTGAGTTTTCCTATTTGTGTTAGCCTTGGTGTGACAGGTATTCCGTTCAATTAGTGGAGGTGTGTGAAAGTTGGCTCGGACATCACAGTCGTCAAAATAAATAAATTATGTGACACACTTTTTAATTAATTACGTCTTAGAAATGATGTCACATTTCTAGCACTGGTGGAAGTGCTTCACCTAGACCTTTGGTCTCGGGTTCGACCCCTGGGTATGGAGAAAATCTTGTTGGGAGCGCCACCCCCGAATGGGTCCTGCAGAGCGCGATTCAGATTTAGTCGGAGTTCTAATGTGGGCTCCGAACACCGAGTGGGAGACCAAAAAAAAAGCTTAACTTGAAATTACATATTTATCCTTAATAAAATTATTTATACAAATAATCAACCGGTTTTAGATGACAAATTTTTTTTTTAGAAAAACTTATTTTCTTTAATAAATTTGTGTCAAATCAAATAATGTCACATAAATAAAAATAAAAATAATAATTTCTTTCTTAAATTTTGCATCAAATTAGACTAACAAATTAAAATCGAAAGATTACTTTTTTTTATGTTTAACCAAAACTGTAAAAGTTTAAAGATATTAATACTCGTATTTCCAAAATTTGGTAGGACGTGATAATTTGACTTATTTCACTCTGTATGCATTTTATTGGATTGGATTGGAAACAGGCTGTAGTCTTTGAGTTTTCCACCTACCCTACCCCCAAACCTTCTGACACGCCACTTAAGAAGAAAAAGGAAATAAAAATAGAATTGAAAATGAAGAAAATTTATAAGAAAAATAAATAAGAGAAGTATTGAACTCCCGAATTTGATGTAAATTATTAGTTTCATTCTAAATTACTGTCAGTTTTAAAAACATTCTTTAACTTGTCTAACTAAACTTAGATAAATCCTGATACAAGTGGCCTCAAACTCTTGTAAGAGCATGAAACTCTTAATAAAAAACTGAAAGAAATGTTGAAAATATTTTTAAACTTAGTGAGAATTTAGGAGTGTATTTTACTCATATTGCAAGATCGAAGGTGTATTTAAAGTTCAATTAATCAAATAAAAGGATATTTTTAAAATTATTAATAGTTTAAAAATGAAACTAATGATGCGCGTTGAATTTAGGATACTTTTAATATGTTCTGAATGAATTAAGTGAAAAGAACATATCCAATCATTTGGTATTTTGAATCCACTAATCGATTAAGTTAAATTCGTTTTACGGTGCATCCATTAAAGGGAAAACAATTAGAGAGGTAGAAGTCCAAATACAAATTTTAAAAAAAATATTGAATGTATTTACATATTAAGTAGAATCAATTTTAGTATTTCTAATTATTCAAAATTTCAAAATCTATAAAATTAAATATTAAAATCCTGCTCCACCTTTATTTCAAGTATTTCCTTAATCTTAGGACTTGAGTCCAAAACCTCTTATTATAGTCCTAATGTTATTAAGTTATTTTGACGCCAATTAAATTGATTTTAAGACTCCAATTTATATCTCTTATCACCAAAAGAAAAAAGAAAAACTTTTCTTGACATAATTACAGGTAATAAATAATAATAATCATAATTAAGTAATTAAACTTGTAAAAAGTACATGTTATATGAGATACTCTGTTACATGCATTTCAATTTCAGACTCTTTGAGTTATGGAGAAAGCCATTCTAAAATCATTGGTCTATTTTGACTTTTGTTCTTTCTTTTTCCCCATTTTGTTTTTTCAGGCTCTAAGTTTCGAATACAATTACAAAAAAATGTTTCTCAAACTTCATTGCCCCATAAGAAATAGGGGCGAGACAGGAGCTTAATTACTTCTAGTATTTATGACTCTGATGGCAACACATGACCGGCGCATCTTAGAGCAAGCACTAGAATAGTTGAAAAATTCTAAGTTAACATTTGATATGGTAAAATCAATATAAAAGAAGTTCAATTTTTTATTAGTTCAAATTCTTTCATTAAATTTGAGTTGGTAGACAGTGGATGAATGTGTCAACTGAACAGTTGGTTTTCTTGACAGTCGGCTTTATTAGAAATAACGTTTATTAGTCACTTTTTCGATCATCTCTTTAAAAAATAGTAACCACGAAGCATTTTTTTGTTCATGTCTATAAATGTCTTTTATTTTAGCCATAATAGGTTTTAATTCTTCTGTTTTTATTTAGTTTTTTACCTTGCTTCCTTTCTTCAAAAGGTCAATAGTTATTCTCCATTTATTTTCAATGTTGAGTTAGAATCTCAACCTATTGATTAGATTATAGTCTTTAATTTGGAGTCAATTTATATAGTTTTCGTGATACGCAAAATAAAATATTGTTCTAAATATATAGATACAAAGGTTAAATATATTCTTTTTTGTCTTTTTTCGTCTCATTATCTATTTTGTAGACTGGATTAATTCAGAGTTATATCGTGCAATCTTTATATATTTAGATTTTTTTTTATATATATATATATATTCATTTACTTGGATACATTCCTGAAAGAGATCATCCATGGTTGCTCCAATGGAAAATGCATGTTTTGTTTTGGTTTCCTTGATTGCTGTATCATTGTTAACTCTACTTTTTTCGTATCTATGTATTGTTACAATTGAATTGCTTGTGTAAAGTCAAATTAAAAGGTGCATTGAGTGTTTAATATTAATGAGTATATATATATTTAGATCTTGGATATGTTCTTAATAATTTTAGCTAGAAACTTTTGTTAATTGAGTGATCAGTTGTTATATAAACTATTAAAATTATTTTTTATAAAAAGAATAAATATTTGAAAATAGATTTAAGACTTCACTTATTGAGTATGTCAGTTAGAATATCATTTTTTACTGGGATAGTATAAGCCTAAATGATCAATATCATAGTATTTGTTTTGCTTTAGAAAATATTCAAAATTAAAACAATGCCTTTTTTAAAAATCTAATCATTCAATGTCTAAATAAACACTGAAAAGGTTGAAGAAAAATCTTACAAAGACAAAATTCAAATTGAAGTGAATTATACAAAACTTAAGAAGTAGAAAATAACTGCAGATTTAATTACCTACAAATGCAATCATAATTAAGTCAATTGTATTTTTAGAATATAGAAAAAAAATTGAAAATATTCACACACTAATTGACAAAAAATTATTAAAAAGATTTTAATTAACATTAATAATCAATACTCCCTTTGTCTAGCTCTTACAACACACTTTTTATTAGTACTTACCAAAAAATAACACATTTATATATTTAGTAAAACTTTAACTTTAAAATATCTATTTTACCCTAATATATTTTACAGTCACTCGGTCAAACTACATCATATATACCTTATAGTCTCTCGGTCAAACTATCATATAAATTGAAACAGATAAAATGTATATAACTATACACAATTGAGCCGTCTCTTGTCTCTCTAAGGGCTAATCATCAAGAATTAGCAGCACAATGTGCTGCTATGACGGAAGAAGAAAGAGAAGTTATGGATATTCTGTTAAGTTTACCGGAGCTTATAGCTGATTTACGCGTTTATGGCGAAGATCAGCTTATTGCTTGGGGCTGGGAAGAGGACGGAGGTCAGCCGTTAATTATCCTCAAACTCCATTGCCGTCTCCTGATTCTTCTCCGTCTCCTTCGCCGCGAGAAAATTGAAGATTGTGAAGTTTATAGTTGCATATAATACTAAAGGTTAACGCCGCTAAACTTTAAACTAGCTGGATGATTGAGCTGATCGATCATGTTGTTCATGCTTAGTGTTCTTGTGGAATTATTATTTGTATAACTTATAAGAATATTTAAGATAAAGATAATCAGTTTAAATCCAATTTTGTTTTTGTTATAGTACTTAGGGCTTGTACGTTTATGTTCTTACAAAATCGTTTGTAACGGAGCTTCAACATGAATAAGACGGGTAAAAAACCCTAATTTGTTTGTGAGTTTGAGCTAAAGCTATTAGTTTCGCCGCTGATTAATTATTTGGTAAGGAAAAGGTAAAATTAAGATATTTCGGTAGATTTTTTATTTTTTAAAATCAGTTTCCTCTAAAGTCTAAATTAATCACTTTGTATACGATTAGAAGAAGAACTAATAATATTTTCATTGCTATATTTGTGAGATGACAAAAAGGTAATATAACGTGGGGTGACTGAATTGGTGCAACATGTGATATCTCATAATAGAGATTCGTGATCAATTTTTCTTGTCAATATCTTCTCAGTCAAGATTGTCGCATATCTATTTAATTGATTGTTGTCTAGTTAGTTTAGACTAGTCGTGATTTTTTCATTTTATGCAATGTTCAAAATAATATTCCTAAGTTCTAAAATTGTTCACTATACTGATTCAAGGAATTATTTTGTTTCGATCTGCCTCAAGTGATCCTCTACGCGACACAAACTCATAATAAAAGAATGAGAAGTACAGGTTTAATAAACCTCAACAACTTTGATCACATTGTATATAGTATACTTCAAATCCATAAATATTTTAATATATCACTCATAAATTGTAAATTTTAAATCTTTCCATGATTAAAATCATAATATAAGCTTCTTCTTTTTTCTTTATAAAAGTCAAGTTTAATTGTCGGATTTTTTATTTAATTCGAATTGAAAAGGAGTGAAAGCTTATAATGGATTTTGATTGATTTGGCCCATTTGAGCTTAGCAATGAAGTATTGTATATATTCTACACACGTAAACATTCTCTCTTTCACACCCACAAACTCTTTATCTCTCCTAGAAAGTATTTACGAAATATTGTATATGCAGTATGTGTGTATTATAAAAAAAATAGCGACTGTGAATTTTTTCGAAGGTGTAAAAAAAAAGGCAATGGAGCTTAGAAGTGATGGATTTGACTGAATTCATTATTTTATTGGAACATAAATATTTGTGGGTAAAGTAATACTATAATATCTATAAGTATTAAATTTTGAATTTATAATTTTAAAAAATATAATTAATTTTAACAAGGACTTTAATAGTTGAACTCATTATTTAAATTTTAGATCCCTCTTTGCCATACTTTTGTGTAAACGTGATTTAGTACTTGTATTGATATAGTCAACTTAAATAAACCAAATTACCAAAGCAAAAGCTTTAATAGCAACTAGAACCAAATACCATGATATCTCTTTTGGACCCTTTGCACCTTTTTAACTCAAACTCCCCAAAACTTATTGTATCTTCTTATAGTATATCATTTTTAATTTTTTTTAAAAAGCCCTTAAAATCTTCCAATCTTTTTCAACGTCCTTTATAGTCTTACCCTTTTGAACCCCATGTCCTTTTTAAACTCTCTTTTTAGATAATTGCACATTTTCCCTAGTGACTCAAAGGTGGAGTTAACAAAATACAGAGTTTTGGGTCAAAACTATTAGATTTTGTTGAAATCGTAATTGCTATTGTCCCCCCCCCCCCCCTCCAAATATTCCATATGCTTATATAAATCACACTTTTCTTCTTTTCTAGTCTCTAATAAGTATTTCTAATTCTAGCTTTTGATCTACAAGTATGGCATATAACATGGCAATTTCCTTGTTCAATATGATGTGTTACTACAATTCCTATTTCTTTCAATCACAAGAAATTGCAAATTCACTCCATTCAATCTTTTCTCTACTAACCTCACTACTTCTCAGCTTTCTCATATTGAAGCACCAAAATCATGACAATACACCCTTTGAAACACACCCCAAATCCATATATTGTGCCATAACAAGCTTTCTTGCTTATTACATGTTACATGCTTATTACATGTTACATGACATAGAAAGAAGATTTTCTCCACAACGACGGCGTATAATTACAAGGAGTTGTGCCTATGTTGTTGTTGTTCATTGTTATTCTATGTTGTTGTTTGGATCATTGTGTGTTGCATCTTTGGTGTCTATTTTGCTACCAGACTCAGCCAGCCCTGTTTTGTATTTGCTCTGTCTCATGCTTCCTATTTGTGGATTACTACATTTGGCCTATAGGAACATTGTGGTGATTTTTTGGCCTAGGCATGATCAGAGGTGGTTCATGGCTCATTTTTATCGTATCCGTGACCAATTGGATCTCCCTTTGTAGGAAGATTCAAGGGTGGATCTAACTTGAAGTAACAACAAAATTCAATAATTTTGATTCATATCTTGTATTTGTATAATTTGTATTATGTAATTGAATCAGCTTCATATGTATAAGAATCTATTCAATAGCTAGTAAGGAAAAAGGTTTTGGTCCAACTTACAAAGTTAAAATTTTGGATGCACCTCTGGGAGGACCTTATACTTTTTAGGCATAATACATATATTGGCCCCTAAACTTGGCTTCAAATTTTAACTTTGACCTCCAACTTTCATAATGCACAAATAGGCACTTTAACTATCCTACCTTTAAATAAATAAACACGCGATTTTTGGAGACAAAAGCGTGAAATGCAAGCGCTGCCACGTGTATTAGTGACCCACTCAATGGTTGCCAACTATTCAATGCATGTGGGCCCGTTTTCCTGTCTATTTGACACCTTTTCAATTTGCCATGCATTTATTTTAATGGATATGGACCCCACCTCACTAATTC
>NW_006238958.1:1342674-1357120 GCF_000226075.1 Solanum tuberosum
TGCAGTGAACAACAAATAATGCAAAAAAGAGGGGAAAATTGTTGAAAAAAATATAAAAAGGGTTTAATTGTCCTTTCAATGCTTTTTTTACTGTTGAGTGTATTTCACGCATTTTGCCAGGTAGGATCCGAGTGTTTTTTTGTTTAAGTTTTGGATAGTTAAAGTGCCTATTTGTGCATTATGAAAGTTGGAGGTCAAAGTTAAAATTTGAAGCCAAGTTTAGGGGTCAATATATGTATTATGCCTCCTTTTTAATATGGGTGCAATTTACAACTTCATTGCTTTTACCTGGCTTCGCTCCAGATTGTGGCTCAACCAAGTTAAGATTCATGTCGGGATGTTTCATATTGGGGATAAATCACTTTTTAACTAAGGTGATTTCATATTTAATACTTTAACACGAGATTTCTAATTAAGAACAACTCAAACACCGATACTTATTAGTTGATCCTTCCAAGATTTATCCAAAGATGAAGCTTTAAATCCAAGCAAGTGTTATTTGATAGTAGTATATACTAGCATTTCACTTACCAGACAGAATTAAGAGTAAACTGATCCATATTAGCATTAGATTACTTAACATATAGCTGCAAAATGAAATTAAGATAACAAACCACATCGGAGAATGAATATAGTTGTGGCCTCGTTGGGTAGAATAAAAAATTGAGGCTGTGGGTTATATTAAAATATGATCCTTCAGGCAAGTTTTAATGGGATGTGATGAGTGGTCAATACTCGCATTAAAATATGCGAGAAGGGCATTCAAGCTCAGCCTGTTACGACAATTTGAGCGCTCTCAATTTTACCAATCTGATCCCTATGCTTGAATTATCTTAAAACCCCTACCCCCACCCCTCTATACACACCCTCCCCCTTAAGTGACGTTTTCTAATTATTTTTTTTTATAATACATAGTTTATTTTATAACTAACTTATTACGTATTTACATTTCTTATTGGAATGATATCAACTAAATAATTAAAGATAATTTAGACAAAAAAAATAAAAAAACCACAACCACCTAATATTTCACGTAGAAAATTCACAAACAAAATGTTCAGGTATACTATCATTATCATTGAACAATTCGACCATGAGTGATGGGATAAAACATTAAATATTACTCCATATATCACAAATCATAATATTTAAAGAACATTTTTGTACATTAAACATATTTCAAATTTTTGACTTTAATATTCACGGTTAATTGTGCAACTATTAGGACTCAGAATTCATTAATGAAACATGATTGATATTATTAGAGAGTCCTACATCGAATTATATTACTTATATGATATATAACAATCCTTCTTTTATGAACTAGTTTTTATGGTTACGGATAAGTATCACTTTACCCACACCGATCAAATAACTTTCGTAGAGATTATTTCATGAAACATCCGTACATTTATATTATATGATACAGACCCATCCTTCTTTTATAAACTAATTTTTATAATTACCGATAAGTATCATTTTACCCACACCGATCAAATAACCTTTCGCAGAGATCATTTCATGAAACATCCATACATAAATTAAATTAGGACTAGAAAATATTCTTAACTAATAAATCATAATTAAATAATTATCATAAATACCATAAATAACAAATTCTAAACTACTAAGATATCTTATTCTCAATTTGTTTCCTACAGATTTCTGATTAATTATGGACTTAAAAGTAAATCAAATGAAATGATCATATTATAGATGTAATAACATTTTAGTTAGTGTAATTTGTACTTTAGAGGAAAGGTTTAAGAAAGGAAGTTAAGGTTAGAGAACCCAAAACTTGGGTAAAATGTTTAGATTTATTTATTGAAGATGAGACAATAACAATAAAGATGAAATAAAGACAAAATTGCAGCATTTGTGGATATGCTCTTCTCAATGATTAGGAAGTAAAATATCTTGTAGTAGTGAAAAGAAAAATTGACACCTCCTACTTATTTACTCCACCATTTATGTCTCTACACTTCACTTCTTTCTGATTCATTACCACAATTACTTGTTCAGCAAACACCTTTTACATTTACTTTTTACAACATGATTACAGAATTAGAGAACATTTTCATATACTCTCTTTATATCTTTAGTTCTAATTTATATGACACATGTTTAGAGCGTGACCTAGTCAATAAATTGGTTGAGAATCATGAGGATTCAGGTTCATCCGTTGAGACAAAAACACTTGTGAGTCTTCCTATTTGTGTTAGCCTTGGTGTGACAGGTATTCCATTCAATTAGTCGAAGTGTGTGAAAGTTGGCTCGGACACCACAGTCGTCAAAATAAATAAATTATGTGACACACTTTTTAATTAATTACGTCTTAGAAATGATGTCACATTTCTAGCACTGGTGGAAGTGCTTCGCCCAGACCTCTGGTCTCGGGTTCGATCCCTGGGTATGGAGAAAATCTTGTTGGGAGCGCCACCGCCGAATGGGCCCTGCAGAGTGCGATTCGAATTTAGTCGGAGCTCCAATGTGGGCTCCGGACACCAAGTGGGAAACCAAAAAAAAAACTTAACTCAACTTGAAATTACATATTTATCCTCAATAAAATTATTTATACAAATAATCAACCTGTTTTAGATGACAAATTTTTTAAAAAAAACTTATTTTCTTTAATAAATTTATATAAAATCAAACAGTGTCACATAAATTAAAATGAAAATAATAATTTCTTTCTTAAATTTTGCATCAAATATTAGACTAACAAATTAAAATTGAAAGATTACTTTTTTATGTTTAACCAAAACTGTAAAATTTTAAAGATATTAATACTCGTATTTCCAAAATTTGGTAGCACGTGAAAACTTGACTTGTTTCACTCTGTATGCATTTTATTGGATGGGATTGGAAACAGGCTGTAGTCTTTGAGTTTTCCACCTACCCTACCCCCAAACCTTCTGACACGCCACTTAAGAAGAAAAAGGAAATAAAAATAGAATTGAAAATGAAGAAAATTTATAAGAAAAATAAATAAGAGAAGTATTGAAAATACTTTCGAATTTGACTTAAATTGTTAGTTTCATTCTAAATTATTGACAGTTTAAAAACATTCTTTTACTTGTCTAATTAAACTTAGATACATCCTGATACAAGTGACCTCAAACTCTTGTAAGAGCATGAAACTCTTAATAAAAAATTGAGAGAAATGTTGAAAATATTTCTAAACTTAGTGAGAATTTAGGGGTGTATTTTACTCATATTGCAAGATCGAAGGTGTATTTAAAGTTCAATTAATCAAATAAGAGGATATTTTTAAGATTGTCAATAGATTAAAACTGAAACTAATGATGCGCGTTGAATTTAAGGTACTTTCAATATGTTCGGAATAAATTAAGTGAAAAGAACATATCCAATCATTTTGGTATTTTGAATCCACTAATCGATTAAGTTAAATTCGTTTTATGGTGCATCCATTAAAGGAAAAACAATTAGGAGAGGTAGAAGTCCAAATACAAATTTAAAAAAAATGAATGTATTTACATATTAAGTAGAATCAATATTAGTATTTCTAATTATTCAAAATCTATAAAATTAAAAATTAAAATCTAGCTCCACCTTTATTTCAAGTATTTCCTTAATTTTAGGACTTGAGTCCAAAACCTCTTATTATAGTCCTAGTGTTATTAAGTTATTTTGACGCCAATTGAATTGATTTTAAGACTCCAATTTATATCTCTTATCACCAAAAGAAAAAAGAAAAACTTTTCTTGACATAATTACAGGTAATAAATTACATTTGTCCCCTAATTAACTATTGAGATTAAAAAATAATAATAATCATAATTAAGTAATTAAACTTTGTAAAAAGTACATGTCATACCATTGATTTGATGTATGCAGTACTTTCTCATTCCCTCTTGTTAAGTAAGAAAATTGACCTTTCCTATTCTACTTTTTTCGTCATGGTAGGTACTTAGACATAGATTTGATTGAAAGTTAAACAATTTCCTTTTTTGAATTTAAAGTTCAGAAAATGAATTTGAGAGTAAACATTGTATATTTGTATTTAAACATACATTCTTGGAAAAATGTAAATTTTTTTGAGTGATTTTATTTTATTTTTTAAAAAAAAACTAACCAAAAAATTAGTACAATGTATTACAGTTATGCCTCATAATATGTGTCATGTTTTATTTTAGAGAGTAAAATTGAATTAGCATTGATCAACATTGTAAGATATAACTTTTCATTATATTGATACAAGTAGAAGTATAACTTATAGTAATGCTTTTCGTATATATATATTTAATATCTAAATCGTAATTATAAATTATTGAATTAATCTAATTCAACCAAACTTTAAAAATTATCGAATAGCAAAATATGATAGTTAATATGAGACGAAAACCACTAAAAGGTGTGGTGCAATGGATATGTGACAGTTCATCCCTTAATTAGAGATCTCGATTTCGAGCCTTAATATGAAAAAAATCTTTAATAGAGAATATTGACTCTACATCTTACATGAGTATCGAACATCAAACATAAAATCAAAAGAAAAAAATAAGGAAGAAAGGAATTTTAACAACTAAGGAGTTCTATTTTGTTCAAATAAGGTTCATTCCCAAATAAAGAAAAAAAGGAAAATATTTTTAAAATGAAAAAAAAGAGAGGCTCAAAGCATAAACCCTAGACAACCCTCCCATCTCTATTTGTTTGCCACGTGTCATCAGCCACAAACTCCATGGATTTCTCCCCCTTATTACCAAACCCCCTACCACTTCTCCATCTTCTTCTTCTTCTTCTTCTTCTTCCTCCTCCTCTGCTCTGTTTCTCTCTCAATTTTCTCTCCTACCAAACCGCCGCAAAATTCAACCAGAATGAAAAACAGCAAGCAGAACGAACTGTGTGATTTGTTTCATAATCCATCTAAAGATGAAATTGAAGTAGTAGAAATTCTACTCGATCTCGAAAATCTAGTGAGAGAGAGACAATATTGTTCGGTAATTTGGGGTTCTAAGAAAAGGAGATCTAATCGACGCATCGATTCTTCTTCTTCTCCCGTCGTCAACTCATCAAGTTCTATTCAAGGAAGTTCGAAAATCGATGAAAACGAAATTGAACCAAAAATTAAAGCTGAAGTTACTAGCCCTGCTACTCCTCTTTCATTTTCCCCAAGTGAATCTGATGAAAAATCCAAACATTCTTCTCGAAAAAGCTATAAACGAAAGGTACTATTCTCAACTCTCTCTCTTCTTCTTCTTCTTCGTGAATTCATAATTGTTAATTGATTTTCAAACTTGTTTTCTACGATTCGATATCTGTTTCTTTTTTCTCTCTATTAACCAGTTTCAATGCCTTCTCCCCTGTTTCGGATAATTTTTGTTTTATGAAAGTGGGTTATTTTTAATAGAATTTTCAACTTCGTTTCAACAATGATAACATACGCAGTGAAATCTCACAAATAGAGTCAACTGTTTTTGAAAAATCCTCGACTAGAAATTTAAATCTTGTTGCAAGAAATTTTTATCTTTATGATTGGGAATTTGGTGAATGATTTGAGTATTAAAATTGTTGATTGGTTTGCAGACGAGGGAGGAGTTAGTGGATAAAATAAAACAATTATCTCAATGCAGAGAATCGCTTACAGGGGTAAGTTTGTAAATTCCGTTAACATAAATTTTGTTTTTATTTTCTTTTCCTAAATTATCCTCTGTCTTCTTTTATTTTTTTTCTTGATATATTTTATTTATTTATTGCTGGAAATGGAATTTGTACAGGAAGTGGAGAATGTTCGTAATTACTACAACAATCAAAAAGCTTATAATTTGAAGTTGAAAGCAATGAAAGAAGAGGTAAATATTCATCTCTATTTTTGGTAAAAATGTTTACTATTTTCTCACTTATTTGAGATTTGTGATTGTGGCTGGGGGTGGGGGTGGGGTTGCATAATTTGTCCACAAAATTGATCATTTGCTACACTAATAGTATGAAAGAACGTTTACGTTATCAGTATAATTTAACTCGTGATAACATATTATTACTCTATTTTTGCAGTTTAATTATTAGCTTACGACAAAAAGTGTATAATTTAACTTGTGATGACATATTATTTCTCTATTTTTTCGAGTTTGCTTATTAGTTTATGATAAAAAATGTATAATTTAACTCATGATAACATATTATTACTCTATTTTTCAAGTTCCCTTGTTAGCAATCAGCTTCTTCCTTCGCGTAATCTACGGGATAACCACCTCCTTGTTACGTTGCATTTTGTGATTTTCCGCTTCGTTAATTACAGGTAACAAGAATGGTGAATTTCCAAGGGGCTGGTGTTAATTTAGGTCAACTTTACGGTAATCCTGGAATAGAGCCCAATCGTCAACAGCCGTTCATTATGGATCAGGTTGCTTCAAGATCAGAAGCTTTCCATAGATTTCAGTACCCATTGGGCCAGCTGCAACAGGCCCAACATTTGTACTCAAATGGGTTGGGCCCAGGCCCAATGGGCCTTCCGGATCTGAATGTTACGGTGGACGAGGCTTTCGCATTGGACCCGTTCGATATCGATAGAATGAATGTTGAAAGGAAGGCCCAATATGCTGAAGCTAGAAGGAAGAGGAGGATTAAAAGAATAGAAATTAAGAATTCATCTGGTTTTATTAGACCACCAAGAAGGAGATAGTAGGTAATTGTTGTATTTTTGATCCCTCCATAGAATGATAGTATTATTTTTTTTGAGCGATACGGAAGGCCAATCGAGCAAAGCTCTATTTTTTTGCTTTCGTTATGTCGCTAAGTGAAATTGTATCGTACATTAGTTGATGAGCTATAATGATGTACGTATACTTTTCATTGATCGTATAAACAAAATATTCCCCTGGATTTAGGTTTTGATTTTGATTTTTTCACAATTGGATTATTTTGCATGACATTTTGGTATTGAATGGTCAAGAGAATTCTGAGGTCTCAAATTCAAAATTTAGTGGAAAAAAAAAATCATTAGGTGATTCTTCTCGCATGTCCTAGCCCCTAGGTATCTCATGGAATTAGTCGAGGTGGGCAAAAGTTAGCTTGGACACTCCCGAATATAATCAAATATTAAAAATGTATGTCTTAAACTCTTAGAATCACTTATCATGTTGTTTTATCAATATATTAAAGAATGAGAAAATTTTCAAAATGTCAATATCTAGTTATTGTCTTTGATTATTGGACGCGTGGATCTTTGTACTATTCGGAAAGGCATAATGGATCAAAATATCTGTAGTTAGATTGATTTTGTTCTGTCCCAAGTAACTTGGATACTTAATAGGCCCAAATCTATAAAACTGGGCTATTAACTAGGTCAACACAAAACTAGGTTTAGGGTTTGGAGACTGCTACTAAATATACTAACACTTGTGACTAAAATTTCTCTCTAGGCTATGTGAAAAATGTTGTCTTTTCTTTCTCTTGTCATTGTTTGAGTTAATTTATGTGCACATCAACTAATTTCACGATAACTCATTCTCTTTGTGTTGTGTTTTCTGTTAGAGTTTGATTGAAAATTCATTGCAAAAGGGGTATGCTGACGATGACATTATTGTTGAGGATATAAGAAGCTCAAACTTTATTGAAGTTTGAGCGATGCTTTTTCCTATTACTTCCATGACTCTGATGCATAATTTATCCCAATTACCTTATATTTATTGCATTTTTTTCTTTGTTGGCAAAATTAAGTGCTTTCATGGCGAGATTATGTTGGCTATTTTGTTTTTGTTGATATAATTTGATGGTCGCCTTACACTTGGATTCCAATTATGTGTACAAAAGAAGTTTAATTAAATGAATTTAGGTTTAATCAGGTCTTTTGAACCTAACTATTAAGTCAATTTATGTTGTAGGATTTGTCATAATTGAAAAGGCCAAACACATTGATTCTTTAATTTGATCTCAATTTTAATGTTGGTACTTTAATTCATACTTGTTTTAGTTAGAATATATTTTGGTTCTCCCATTCATAATCAATAATTGAATAACTGGAAATAGAAACAATAAGGTGGGATGATGAAATAGCCATATTTCACTATATAATTTGGGGAAGAAGCAGATGAAAGAAGCTGAATATTATTTTCCTTTTCTATATTTCTTTAAAAACACTTTGATTAGCTAATCAAATCATTGTGTCATTTTTTTATTGGATATTTTGGTCCAAATTCATGTGCGTAGAGTCCAAGTACCTTTAAGGGCGTTCAGCAAAAAAAAAGTACCTTTAAGGGCAAGGATACGCTCGTGAAACCCCCTTATTGTTCTTTCGAAACATGAATGATATAATTGGTGGAAAAAATGCCTTAAATATAAGAGAATTTGAGAATTGGCTATGGATTACGGGCTAAATATAATAAGGGACTGAGAATTGGTTATGAATTACGGGTTAAAGAGAAATGAAATGTTTCTCCAATGTAAATATGCAATAGCATTCAGGGAAAAAAAAGATGAATCAAATGTAATAAAATAACTGCTAGAGAATATTATTTAGAGGAGTACGGATGCATATTTTAAATTATTATACTAGAATAGTATCTTAAGTGCAAGAAACCGCAATACACAAACAAGTATAAGAAGCTACTGTAATACAGTATATTCATATAGACCAATAAAAGACATTTCATTTCTCAACAAACCAAACACAAAGTTCAAATGAAGAGAAGACAATAGGAAACATAACAAGTTCACTTTGGCAGAAATTGAACAAACCAACAAATATCAAATGTAGACAAGTCTTTAGGATTCATATTGATGATCATCAGCGGCCTCATCATCATACTCTTCCTCATCATCTGCTGTAGCATCCTGGTATTGTTGATATTCTGCAACCAAATCATTCATGTTGCTCTCGGCTTCAGTGAACTCCATTTCATCCATTCCTTCACCTGTGTACCAATGCAAGAAAGCCTTGCGCCTGAACATGGCAGTAAACTGCTCACTCACCCTTCTAAACATCTCCTGAATGGAGGTTGAATTGCCAACAAATGTGGATGCCATCTTCAGCCCAGTTGGTGGGATATCACACACACTAGACTTGACATTGTTAGGGATCCATTCAACAAAGTAGGATGAGTTCTTGTTCTGCACATTGATCATCTGTTCATCTACCTCCTTTGTGCTCATCTTACCCCTAAACATGGCAGAAGCTGTCAGGTAACGTCCATGACGTGGATCTGCGGCGCACATCATGTTCTTGGCATCCCACATTTGTTGAGTAAGCTCTGGCACTGTTAGGGATATGTATTGCTGTGATCCACGAGAGGTTAGTGGGGCAAATCCCACCATGAAGAAGTGAAGACGTGGGAAGGGGATTAAATTCACAGCCAATTTCCTCAGGTCTGAGTTCAGCTGGCCAGGGAATCTCAAACAGCAAGTAACACCACTCATGGTTGCAGAGATCAAATGGTTCAAGTCACCAACTACAAGAGAAAATAGGCAAAATTAATCATTTGCTTACTTAAACTTGCAGATCATATTATTGGTTACCACTAAAGAGAAACACTTACAACTTGGAGTAGTGAGCTTCAAAGTCCTGAAACAAATATCATATAGAGCTTCGTTGTCAAGGACCATACATTCATCAGCATTCTCCACCAATTGGTGCACAGACAATGTAGCATTGTATGGTTCTACAACAGTGTCAGACACCTTTGGAGAAGGGAAAACAGAGAATGTGAGCATCATCCTGTCTGGATACTCCTCCCTTACCTTGGAAATCAGTAGTGTTCCCATGCCAGATCCAGTCCCTCCACCAAGTGAGTGACAAACCTGGAATCCTGATCCACACAATAAAGAATATAAATCAGTCAACTACCACCCCTCAATCAATAAATGGTAATAATTGTAGAAATAGGATCACCAAATTGATGCATCAAACATATAAAGATTATTCAATAGATACTATCACTTGTCCAGAAATTTTCAAGAAAGAAGCAGTGTGTATAAGATCTTAGATAAATTTCCAAAACTGGAAGGAAAAGGAAAACAAGACGATTGACTAATATTGCCATCAGTAAGATCCAGACACATCATAAATCTCAGTACTCGATCATGAACTCTAAGAGAGTATGACTTGTTGTGAGATGCATAATGAGAAAGTTAAATTTATCCTTCTGCTAGACTATACAATTTTATGCCAATCATTTGTGTGCTCTATGAGATTCAAGCTTTATATGAACATTCAAATGTGCACATACGCATCAGCATTATTTCTACCTTGAGTTGTTAACAGCAAATATAGGCATTTGCATTATAGATCATACGATTACACATGAGTAAAAGAGATCTGTATACAACCGACTATGCTACCGTACGTACATTCATAGAAACAACAAACAAGCATCAAAACAAGATCAAATTCGGTTACATCTAGGCTATGTCAACTATAAGCACATACATCGGACCAATTAGCATAGGATTTGGAATGAAAATGAGGAAGAGATCTAGTATAGGCACTTCTAAAGGCACTGTCAACTATAAACTCATACATCGGGTCAATTAGCATAGGATTTGGAATGACAATAAGAAAGGGATCTAATGTATGCACTGTTAACTACCAATCGGAATAATAAGTAAGCAATTCGCAATGAAAACGAAAAACAGAAACTAAAGGCAACAGGCACATTCATAAACGAAATGAAAATTCGATTAGAAATGAACAAAACCTTGCAAGCAATCACAATTCTCCGCTTCTTTACGAACAACATCGAGAACAGCATCGATCAACTCAGCGCCTTCAGTATAATGACCTTTCGCCCAGTTATTCCCAGCACCAGACTGTCCAAACACAAAGTTATCAGGACGGAAGATCTGTCCATAGGGACCAGATCTGATACTATCCATAGTACCAGGCTCTAGATCCATAAGCACAGCCCTAGGAACATAACGTCCACCAGAAGCTTCATTGAAATAAACATTGATACGTTCAAGTTGAAGATCGGACTCAGCGGCAGTTCCTTTGTAACGTCCAGTAGGATCAACACCGTGTTCATCACAGATAACTTCCCAGAATTTGGAACCGATTTGGTTTCCACATTGTCCTCCTTGAATGTGAAGGATTTCTCTCATTTTCTCTTAGTTTTTTTGTGAAAAAATTGATGAGAGAATGAGAGAGAAGAAGAAGAAGAGATGAAGATGTAGATGAAGGGAGAAATGGGAAAGAGAGTGATATTTCTAGTGGTAATGGGGAGAGGCGGGAATACATAAACACGCAATAACTGATGGACCCTACATTATAGGGTGAGAAGAATATGGGTCCCACGATTTTCACCACCGATATTTTTGGCATCCATTATTTTCTTTTTGTACTCTTCTTAACGCACAATAAATTAATTTAATTTAATTAAATAATCTCTTTTATCATCTCAAATATTTTCTTTTCTTTCAACAAAATGTTTATTTTTAGAAGAAAAAAAATTAGTGACTTGTTATTATTTTTTATTAGTGTAGAATAATGTTGATTAAAAATAAGTTGTTATGAGAAAGATATATGTGATGTTTTGGGAGTTTTGATAAATACTTTTATGATTGAAGGAATTAAATGTTTTTTTTTTCTAAGGGGATGAATAAATCTTAAAAGTTAGGTAACGCATATATAGACATATGTTGATTTAGGATTTGAATCCATTGACCATTTGAGTTATTGGGTTGAATTTTGATATTACTAAATATGTTTCTTCGTTGAGTTCAATCAAATTCAGCGCTTCTACTATACATCCCACTTAGTAATTAAGCAGTCATTTAAATTTATATTTATCAACACAATAATTGAATATTAAAAAAAAACAAAAAGAAGAATAACATAGGATGGAAATAGATAGTTACTAAGTGTATAAGGTCATTCAAATTTATATATATTAATCAATGAATTTGAATCGTGCACTGCAGAATGCTTATAACTGTTTAAATTATAACCTTGTTGAGTATCATATTTTCTTATCCTTGATGTAGCTCCTCACATATATAGTAATGTTTGAATCGTGATCAAGTTCTCTACTCAACTTGAACTTTTTCTGTTTTTGCTTTGCTTTGAATTACTCTATTTATTAACCTTATTGTAATCACTTAACACACAAAAATAACCTTTAAAAGCCTACAAACTAGTAGTAGTAGTTGTAGATCCAATCAAATTTTGTCAAAAAGTGGATAGAAGTGTTGAAGAATATTTTGTGTTTAATTACTAGAAACAATCTGGAAACTTAAACAATCATTTGGATCAAGAACTCAATTATTATCATTTCATTACTGTTTTCACCTCCATTATTTCATTCACGTGGCTTGTTTCTTTTTTATTACTAATATATAAGTTTTTTCACGAGCACAAACCCCACAGCCAGTGAGGTATTTATGATATTTGTGGTGTTGACAGCTACTGATTTTTTGTCTCAATTACTATATGGTTCGTCTACTTGCAATATTTTTTTTCAAGTATCCTATCGTGATCACCACCTAATATTATTTTCACTATGTTTTTTTATTTATGAGATGCCAACTCCAACTACTGTACTAGATGGGGACAACAGCAGAGTTTTAGATCTGAATAATGGTACACTTCAATGCTTGAGCTCATCCACATAAAACTGATCTAAAAAAGATTCCACAAATATTAACTGAATTCATTACTTTCAACTTTGACTTCACCAATGCGTTTTCGATTAGTCATGATCAGCCAAAAATGCTAATTTAACCTGTTTAAGACGATCTATCGAAATGTGACTATGAGAATCCAGAACAAACAAAATGACGAAATAGGTAATAAAATTGCTTCTACTTCTTTACCTTTTTTATAATGTTCAAGAGTAAACTTGATTCAGAGGATCTGTAAAGTTTTTCCATTTGTTTGAAAGAGACTTGATTTTGAAAGGATAAGGGCATGAATATAACACATACTTATATGCTATATTGCTCCGACTCTCTGGAAATCTCCAGAAGTAGTGCATTTTTGGAGGATCCGGCACAGGGTGTGGCTCTTGTTTTGTAGAGTCCACGCAACATAGCTTTTATCATTTGCTATTATCATAAAAGACTATTCATTACCACAACAGACCAGAATCACAGAAAATATTATCAAAATAGAAATTAGAAAAACATACGAAATTAGAAAGTTGTTAGGTCCTTTTGGGGTCTTTCTTCTGCACATATGGAAACATTACAATACAAAGATCAACAGCTAAAGACTTGAATACAGGACGTCACCAAAATGTAGAACAAACGAATTCTTGTAACAGCTGCTTTCATCGATTTTGAAGCATGGATTCGTTGCAGTATTTCTTGAAATTCAAGCATTCTTCCACAATGAAATCACTGCAAAATTTGATTTCAAAAAGTAGTGTTAGTGACACAAATAGCAACCTTTTTCATCATACAAGCAGCAACAAGTGGAAACTTACAAGATCCGCTCAGCCATATCTGATGTTTCCCATCTGGGACTCCACGGGTATTCAGTAGTGACTGGAGACTTGATGGGCAGACCTTGAGAATTAAAGTGCTATACAAACATGCCAATGCACAGATATGAGCACCCAGTCAATCGATACTACAACAACTACTACTACACCTCGCCATCAAAAGTTTTCGCACAAAGTAAGCACAAACAGATGAGTGGAAGGGCAAAAGCTGAGAAGTATGCCACTCCTATCACAGAATGGCGGGCAAGAATTGGGGGGCATAACCACTACATTTTTTCACAAAAAGGTTCTATGCTTAATATTACATGCTCATGAAGGCAAACTAAAAGCCCTCGATTATTACAAACAACCATACCAAAATATCTAAAATCCTGTCACGATATCTTTCTCAAAAAAAAATCATGTCACGTTATTGAACAACAACATCAACAACATAACCAGTGAAATCCTACAAGTGGGGGATCTGCAGAGAGTAGAGTGTATGTAGACCTTACCCCTACCTCGTGGGGTAGAGAGGTTGTTTCCACCCTCAGCTCAAGTGTGGCAAATCAAAAGAAAAGGTACATGGAGAAAAGAATAAAATATAGTAAAGGTAAGAAGGCACCAATATAGTTCAAGGGGACCTACACAAACTATTTTACCTGGGAACTCTGAAGCATCAAACTTGGCTGCTGCTTAGGGAACTGAAGTGGGATGGCAACATGAACCTAAAATATCAAGGATATTATAAGATTTATCTACTAATAATCGATCATCAATAACATTTCGATATAAGCAGCACAAGCAAAGATATTCAATCATGGGAACATGGTCTCCAGTCAGCATGTCAAACAAAGCTTTATCTTGTGGAAGAAAAAAGAGCAACGTATTTGCTGAACGAATTGCAACTATAGGTAAGACCATGACCTGTTTCTCTATGCTTTTGAGTTATTCTTATAGATGTATGGACTATTTTGTATCAGGTGTTTGCATTCATTTGAAATTCTACTCAATTTCCCATCGTTCTTCAGCTATCAAAGTCTTCTCCCCCCCCCCCCCCCCCCCCCCCCCCC
>NW_006238958.1:1357958-1385978 GCF_000226075.1 Solanum tuberosum
TCCACTCCCCCCCCCCCCCCCCCCCCTCTCTTGAGAAGCAAAAACTGAAATTTATGCACCCAGTCCTCCCGAGAACATGCCTTAAATAATTATAATAAAATGCTTCCAAGCATCACATCAGGAAAGAAATTTCTACTATGTGTGTGTCTGCTTACAAGTCATTAAGTTACCGTACCAGAAAAGTAAATACCCCAGAGGAAGATAGAAAGGTCGCCTTCCTGCAGAAAAGCTGACAAACGAAGAAAGGATCATTGAACATGTCATCTATCAGCGGACATACTAATTACTACAGAATTAAGATTGCATACTGGATCTGCTTCCACTGGCCTTCCAAAAAGAGGAGCTAATGCCATAATGAGCTTCCTTCTACTTTCAATGGATGCAACTGCATCTTTAATCTGTTAAGTGCAAATGGACAAAACAGGAAAGAGAACTTTAACAAAATAATTTGGCATAAACTCCAATGGAGAAATTAGTAACTAACCTGTGATTCAAGCATCTCTTCTAAAGTCGGAAGGTACTCAGCCATGCACCTAGAAATTAAAAGAGAAGAAAGAGAAAAGAATTATGAAACATAAAATGATGCCGCAACTTTGTTAGAAAGGAAAACATAACAAAAATGTTCCTCAAATAGGAGAAAGGTTGACAAGGGTGCCTGCTTCTGCAGCAATAATCAGAACTTACATTCCATCCAACCAGGCAGGAAGCCTGAAATCATCAATTGAGAAGACAGCCTTCAATTCAGGAGAAGATACCAATTTCAAACGTGGGGCAGAAGGAGCACTGGAGTATTTCCTGCCAACTGGATATATAACCTGTCACATTAGTAAAGTTAATCGAGTGAGAACCGGGAAAGGAAGAAACTGACAAGCCAAAAGATGATTAGACAAATAAATTACTCATTTAGCCTCAATGATAATTTACAAGCCGAAGAAACAATTAAACCAACAAATGAACTGATTTAACCTCCACAAAAAGTTTCAGTTTTAACACTTAAATGATGCAGCTTTAAGAATGAGATGAAAGCAAGTAAATGACAAAAAAGATGCATTGCATTCATTCATCCTAATTTTCCCCCGGAAGATATGCAAAAATAATGCCTCAAATGATCCTCAAATGATGCCATGCTTAAATCTCCTTCAATCAGTATCTTCTACTACTATGATTCTTTAAGAAAAACCATTTTATTTAAAATGTGATCTTCATTCTTTTAATTATTATAGCTATTACTTTCAAAACTAAGGAAAGCAAACTAAAATAGATTTGAGAGACTAGGGCTTAGTTTCAGTTGACAATCAAACCATATAACTATTTCATTTGTGTTGGAGATATTAAAATTTAATCAGTGTTTTCATCTTCTGGTAATATATACAGACAAGTATACACAATGTACGGAAAGATCCCCCAGAAAGCCGACCTGTAGGTATATCTTCTGTGGATGACGCCAAGTGGATCCCGCAACCATTTTGTTTAAATCCAAATCCAGCAGTGGGACAGCAAATTTAACCTCTTCTGGCTACACTACAATTTAATGGCACAGAAACCATCCATATAGTCAAGATTTGAACATTACGCAGGATAATCCTTTCACATAAGAGCAGAAAGGGGATTATTAAATGCAGGTGTTAGTGACAGTGGAGTACCTTATCAATATTTGAACTCAAAGACATTTCAATCCCCTGCAACATAATGATCAAAAACAGAACGAAGTATAAATTAAAAGCTCTTTATAGAAAGTACAAATTATAATTTGAGGAGAGGGGTGGAGCCGCGATCACACTTTTAAAACCCCTTCCCCTCTATAGAGTCTTTCAATCTAATAAATTAGGCCAGAAAACCATTAACATTAGAGTTAACTCTTGCACTCAAATGAGCCCTATGAATCCATCACACATAATCCTAATAGCTAAACCTATAAGCAATAGGCAATCCACCGTAAGAATTGAAATGTAGCGACATTTTCAAAATTCACCACACAGGATGATGTATGCTACCTAGATCAATTTGGACAGCAAATTTTGATATACACCTTAGAAAGCAACCATAGACTAAGTTGCTCGGACTCGGATACGGGTGTCCGATACGGGTATGGATCTAGAGGTCACGTCCTCTATGATCTAAATTTTAAGATTCGGGGATACGGATCCATGTATGTATACGGGTGCGGGGATTCGGCTTAAAATAATTCCAATATGTAAAAATAGAGTTATAAAACCTAAATTATGAGATATTATGTGGAAAACATGAGGAGAAATATTGATCATGAGGAGAATCCCGAAAGGAGATAAAAGGAAATGGAGTGGCAATAGATATTTATATATACAAGGTATTTCATTTTCTTCAATTTCACCTTAGTTTGTGTTTTGATTATAGAAATCATCAAATCTGTCTGGAATTTCTGCCTCGAATTTGGTCAAAGTACCCAAAACTAGTTGACTAAATCAGGTACGAATCCCACACCCACGTTTTATCGATACAGGTGCAGCACCCAAAGTGAAGAGTCTGAGCAGACCATATATTCTCATAACCTAAGTTGCTTGGACTCTTCACTTTTGGTGCCGCACCCGTGTCGACACGACATCGGTGCGGGTGTGGGATCCGTGTCCGATTTGGTCAACCAATTTTGGGTACTTTGACCAAAATCAATGGGGAAAGTCTTGGACAATTTTAATGATTTCTATAATCAATACAAAAGCTAAGATGAAATTGAAGAAAATGGAATGCCTTTTATGTAGAAATTTCTATGTCACTCCTTTTCCTTTAATATCCTTCCTAAATTCTCCTCTAAATCCGCACCTGTATCCCCGAATCTTAAAAATCACATCATGAAGGATCCAACCTCTAGATCCGCACCCATATCGGGCACCCGCATCCGAGTCCGAGCAACTTAGCTCATAACACTAGGTCTGAAACATAAGCATATATAACATACTGAGACTTTATATACTCTAGACAGTAAAGAAACTATGGCTACAAAGTATTCAAAATTGACAATCCCTCCACTATTTCCAAACAAGAATTTAAGGATCTATAGAGCTCAGTTTTGAGTCTCTCTACAAGAACTATGTAGATGCCTGTAGTAGATGCTTTACACAATCCCACTTTTTTGAGATTCTCTCTAAGATTTGATTTTCATTACAAGTATCCTTTACTTCTTAGTTATAATGAATCAAGTATAATTTGTTGTTTGTCACGATCATGCCAATAATACAAATGCAATAGGACACCTAGCTCCATTGGGAGGAACTCCTGATTCCATATCATCTACTTACATTGGAGGCGAATTAGCAGCAGCCAAAGACTCAATTAATGACAAGCTAACAAGTTTGGAAAAATGTCGGAGCTAGATTACACAACACAGTCCCCATTTTACAACTCAATAAAATTACAATGATCATCTTACTACTGAAAGATGTCCAGTGCACACGAATAACCTATCCCAAACAACAACTTGATGATCAAACTAGAAGCTTACCTCTCTGGAAAGCATTGTGCTGATTTCAAACTTCAACCTGTCATCATCAACTTGTTCAACTCTTTTCTTTTGGTACGCCTTGTACAACTCCCTAACAACCACAAAAAACTAAATCTCAGCTCTTCTTTTTTCAGAAAATGTCCTCACTTCACAATGAATGCTCTTTAAGTGAATGACAGTATACAAACTAATGATGTGAAAAGTGAAAATGCCCAACCTCAGCTGCAGGACCAGAGTGAAAAGACTAGTCGGATCTCTATTATTCCAGTCAGTAAGAGGATTCTTCAATGACTTTGAGTCACTAGCATCACTTACAGAATGATAAGGTCGAAACGTTTCATCTTCAGCCCCAAATATAACATCTGGTGCTGCTAACGGATACACGGCATTGTATATCACATCCCCTGCCCCAAATTCCATCATCAACAATACAGGTTATTAACACATCAAACTATGTACAGCTAGACTAATTCACTATGCAACCTTCGACAGAAATGTAAATTAGAAAGTTAAAAAGTAACTCACATTTGATGTAATCAAGGCAGAAGGGGATTACTAAGGAGAATCGATCGAGCAAACCAGTGTTTTTGCCTCCTGAACACATATTCTCTACCTGAAACAAGCTCCAAAGTTCGTTCTCAGTGAATAACCATAAGCAAGTTTATAGAAATGACCTAATTTTTTTTAGTAAAAGCATATAAAATGACCTTAACAGAGAATGGAGCGTGAGTGGCTAGGTAATTCAGCTGTGCAGCGATGAGTGGAGGGACTACGTCGATCGCCATGGCGGAGAATCGGCGGAATTTCACACAGATTGATTTAGTTGCCGTCGGAGTTTAATCGGTGCTTCTTTTGATCCGGCAACGATACCGATGGATACGGGCCCTGTCTGATAATTCGTTGGGCTTATACTTTTGTTGAAAAGTTTAGCTGGTAGCCCTTTTCAGCTAACTATTTAAATTGTATATGTAAATATTTTTTTAAAATGTGACTGCAATAGTACGTTTTCGTCTAGAGAAACAATCTTTGAATTCGATTTTGTCATTAGGATAGGAGGGAAATCAGCAGCTCGACGGAGAGCTTATCCAATCGCTATGAATGATTTGGAAAATCTTTATGTCGTTGTTCGTCTCTGAAATTTCGGATTTTAGTTAAATTGATTTAAGTTGTAAACAATTTTGGAAACTTCTTTTTGTTCATTACTAATATTTTTTAGAAAGATAATATTATATTATAAGCTAAGGCGTTACATGCGTAGTAGATATGACTACATAATCGCTTTTACTACTAGTAACTATACTCATGTTACCAAAATTTAGTAAGTTATTATACATTGATAAAGAAACTAATTAGTTAGATGTTATTTTTGTTTTATTTATTTCAATATAATATTTGACAGTATCAGAAGAAGGTTGCACAAAGGAGGATGGGTTGTTAGTTAGTTGTTTGGATCCCTGTTTTGCCAAAAGCATCAGCTACCTTGTTGTTTTGTATGAAAATGTGTCGTACCATTGGATTTCCTAACTTCTTCAATAAAGATTTGCTAGACATTATGGTAGCTTCATAATTAGGGTAAGAATGCTACACGAGTTCTATTAATTATATAGTTTGTTTCACCTATAATAGGGAACTAAGGGTGATCAAGGGTCATTTTAAGCTCATAATGTTTGACTTGAAGTTTTGTAGAGATATAGTTGAGGAAAATAATTCTATTTTCAAAATTGATGATCCACCATCCACTAGTGTCACGAATCACTCCCCCAATACCTCCACAAATGTTTTCTTTGGATTGGGCACCATCTGTATTGAGCATGAAGTGACCTTGAGGAGGGAGATTCACTTGATAAGTATTTGCTTATGCGAATTAGCATTCTAACTATTGTTCGTACACTATGTTAATTATATCACTCATGTAATTTTAAAACAAATTTTCTTTCTCTGTGTAATGGTGGTTATATATGTTTTCTTGTACGGGGTAGAACGTTGGCTAATAATAAACGTTTATATTCAACAAATAGAGATAATAGAGATTACGATGTTCCGATGAGTGTGTGGATATAATAATAGAGATAGGATTAGGAACAAAGTTATATATGCAAGGTGGAGTGACATTTATGACAGACAAGATAAAAGAGAAGTAAAATAGAATGATCCGAGTATATGAAGTGAAGTCACAAGGATACACCAATAAAGGGATGTGAGATGTTGATTGTAGTCCGTGGCAGGCCAAGAATTTCACTACGAAGTTCAAAACATGAATACGCAAACACATAAAAAAATCAAACGAGATTCAATATTTACTACACATAAAAAATAATTTTAAATCATATATAAATTAAGTAACTTTTGATCGAAGGAGGTTCAACTTAGATTCGCCTCTAATTTTGACAGGGTGAACAGGGATAGAAATAAGCCGGAAAAAATTGAGTGAAAAATGATTAGACATGATATAACCCACTTTAGCTAATTGAAAAGATATCCTTATATAGGTATGTATGACACTCAACGATTAAGGTAAAATCAATTATTGAGTGTTGTCGCACTTTATACATAAAAAAGTTAAGGGACTACTCTCATCTTATGTTTATTTAGGGGCATTATTTTGTATTCACGTGGTATTTCATTTTTCATATATATACTACAGCTATAACTTAAATAACACAAAACGATGGAAAATAGGCCATGACTTAAATACCAATCCTCAAATCGGTTATCCATGCACCTGCACCTATTTTTTTTAGTTGATGGGCCATTAGAATCCATTTGTTAAAGCCCAGAAAGAACATTCGAGGTTTAACTTGTAAGCAGTCATGGAAACCCTAATGCATTCCGATCCTATAAATATATAGGCCGCTCTTCTTCTCCTTCGGTAGCTCTCTGATTAACAGAGTTTATCAATGGTGGAAATTTTGTCTATTTGAGTATCAGAGCTTGAAAATCTTCTGTTTTTGTTTGAATTTCATGTTTTTGTTTTGATTCAATTTTATATCTGTGAATATGTGAAGCCGCTTGATGATTTTTGGATAATATTCTCACGACGGTCGTCTGAGGTACATTCATGTGCCTAACTGATGATAGATCCAATTTTTCTGATGGTTTCTTCTTCTTTTATGTTATAGAAACCTTCAATTACTATTGATTTTCAGATTTGTGATTCTTCGGAGCAAGCATAATGATGATGCTAAATTTATTCCGACTATTCATGAAAGGAATACCAACCTCCTACTCATTCTGAATGCTTGCCTTTTTCTAATTTTTAACTCTTATTTGCAAATTTAAACTGTTTTTGATATGTTTTATTTAAGTCTGTGAATCTATCGGAACTCTATGATTTTGGCACGATGAGGATAAGTGTTCATGAGACCGAAAGGTCATTGATATCATAAAAAATTAACAATTAGTCCTTTTCATTCTGAGTGCTTTTTAATTGTTCATAATAAATCATAAAAATCCTTTTTTGTACATTTTGATTTGGTTATGTTTTATAATGCAAGTTGTTTTGGTGAATTAGAGAAGTAAGGGTCTGAAGTTTGACTCTTTGGCAACTTATGCCTCAGGGATGAATGCAGCACCCTATATCAATATTCCTCTTGTTGAAATTATTGTGGGCTTTTTTGATAAACCTGCTACAACATCTTCGAGGGAAACACTTCAATTATACATCAAGTACTATTGTTGCACTCACTATTTTCACGAGGTAGGGGTAACGTCTGTGTATGTTGTGATATTTAGGTACCGTATGATGATTTTTGGATTAAAATTCTCACGATGGTCATCTGAGGTACTTTTGTGTGCCTAACTGATGAAACATCCGAATTTCCTGATGGTCCTTTATTTTATTTTGTTAGATTAAGAGCTTTGCTGTTTTTTTCGTTTAAATTTTGTTATATTTATGGTGGGATCGAGCATAATGATGATTCAAAATATTTTCCGATTTGTTCATGAAAGGAATACCAACCTCCTACTCATTCTGAATGCTCGAGTTTTCCTCTTAGCTTTGTTTTCCCTGTTTTTGTTTCCTATTGGATTCGAAATCTTCACATGCTTTTTTACTATGCTTTGTAACTTGCTGTGTACATAGTCTACAAAGTGAGTACTTTGCCTCAACGTCGGATTTCCAACACATTTAGTCGGCTCCAATGTGGATTGTTGCTTAATTCTTGACTTGAATTCGGATTGTGTCTTATGGAAACACTACTTAAAATGTACTGTATCAACTATACTAGTGAAATTTGCCCACACTGAATATGTATCATTGTGGGTAGTATCAATATTAATAGGGAAAAGGCTCAAATATGCCATCGAACTTTTAGAAATGGCTCATTTATGCCATCCGTTAAAAGTTTGGCTCATTTATGCCATTGCTGTTAAAGAAAAGGCTCATCCATGCCATTTTTTTTAACTCCGGTTTTTGCAAAACCATTTTTTACACACCAAACATGGTTTAACACTTTTCTATTGGTGTTTTTGGATCAAATGTACATTTTTTGCTTCTACATCCTTAAGAACACCAAGAACACATAAAGAATATTAACAATTTCCAAATTTCAAACTTATTCAATTCTTCATGAATCGCCACAAATTTTAAGAGTAGGTTCGCTCCGAGCTAGATACCAAAACTCAATTTCTTTTGAGCTCGAATTCAACCTAACTCAACAAGACCCAATTGAAATTTCTTCAAAGTTTCAAAACTTGAACATTCTTTAATGGTAGATTCTCCAAAACTTCAAATCATTTGAAATTTTGAACATAAACTCAAAAAACACTAGTCAACAAAGATCTAATGTTAAAAACAAGAATCAAAGCAAATTTTGAAATTTTGGGACTGATTTTCGTTTTTTGGAATATATATTTTTAAATATGGGTGAATTTTTTGAACTCTACAAATGATTTTAGAATTTTTGTTTTTTAAAAAAAAGAAATTAATGGTGTAGCCGAAATTTGAGATGATTTCGTGAAGAATTGAAGATGTTGAAAATTTTGGAGTTGTTTATGTTCTTCATGTGTTCTTGGTGTTCTTAAGGATGTAGAAGCAAAAAATGTACATTTGATCCAAAAACACCAATAGAAAAGTGTTAAACCATGTTTGGTGTGTAAAAAATGGTTTTGCAAAACCGGAGTTAAAAAAAATGGCATGGATGAGCCTTTTCTTTAACAGCAATGGCATAAATGAGCCAAACTTTTAACGGATGGCATAAATGAGCCTTTTCTAAAAGTTCGATGGCATATTTGAGCCTTTTCCCATATTAATACTATATTTAGTATAATTTCACAAATGGGTTGAGAAATAATTAAACATGCTCATAATGTTAGAAATTGAAAAACTTGTAAGATCAAAGACTACAAATCAAATGTAGTTGCATATGGAAAGGCTAGCCCACTCCTAATCTATGATCTTCGTAATTTTCAATCTAAGGTCTTGTCACCCTTTCATGAAAGGAATACAAACCTCTGAGGTACTCTTGTGGTGGGATCGAGCATAATGATGAGACATTCGAACTTCCGTTTTAAATTTGTTATATTTATGGTGGGATCGAGCATAATGATGATTCAAAATATTATCCGAAAATTCATGAAAGGAATACCAACCTCCTACTCATTCTGAATGCTCGATTTTTCCTTGTTTTTGATTGGGTTCAAAATTTCCTATATGCTTTTTACCTACACTATTTACCTCCCTGCGGGTTCCCTTTTCAATAAAAAAACTGGACAGCAAAAGAAATATAATTGGATTTTGTGTAATTTGGTGTAATTACTTACTTGTGGGGGAGGCAATTGCATTGATTTGATCTGATTGATGGTTCAAGTATGATCTGTTTATGACAGTGCATGCATAGACAGCGTGATTTGTCTAAATGTTGAGCATTGATCAATATTAACAACATAATATAAGTCAAAGAACAAACAAGAAACTATTGATGACTAAAATACTACTGAAAGGATAAGGGGAGAGGTGACTAGCGAACTTTTTCTCCCGCACAGAATGTAACACTCATCTACCTACAATTTTTTTTAATCATAATCTTTGGTCTTCATACCTGCTTATCCAAAATCATGTTTAGCTGAAGTTGAGTTATGTTGTGTTTAATTCACCCCTCGGGCTCTTGCTACAATCAATTTCTCACACTTTCTCTTCTCAAGTTTGAACGGTCTTTCTTGCTTCCCTTATCTTGTTTTCCACTAATGTCACTTGCATCTTTGCTCGTATAACTTGTTCCTAATCATATATGTATGAGTGTGCTCACATATCCATTTGAGTATCCTTATATCTGAATTCAAAATACTTGAAGCTTCTCTCGTAAATATGACTTCTTCGTCGAACTTCAACTCATACAACTTGCAATAACCCGCGTAAAAGCTAGTTGATTTAAGTTATATTCAATTTTTTGGTTTACAAAAAAAACACCTCATGTTGGATTCAATTTTGTACAAACTTGTTCCTAATCTGTTCATTCAATAATTAGTCAACATTGATAAGCTCTACTCTTTTAAAAATTATCATAAAGTTCAAATGATTTAATCCTCAAGGTTTCACTTTTTTTCTTTTTTTCCACTGGTTGATTCACGAAAAGTCAAATTTAACAGCAAGTCGACATATTTGATAGGAAATGAACTGCGAAGGGAATGTCGATCCTAAGTAGGACATCTAAGTTTGCAAAAAGTAAGACGCGTGTTACCCTTAAAAAGATGTAAGCAAACAATATTTCTACATTCACGGAGTAAAAAGTGTTTTCGTAGATCAAGTCTCAATAATCTCGAGTTGAAAAGAGTATAGTCTTAAGAAATCTTTAATTTAGAAACGATGTAGATACATTTGTAGGATCACCATTTGATGAATAATTATAATTGAAATAAAAGTATGACTTTGAAGAAGGTTGTCTGTACTTTAAGAAAGTTAGGTCCTCATGATGACAATGTCGGTGAATTCGTAACAGACAATGAACTATTGATTAATGAATTTAGACCATAAAAGATCACGATTTTATAAAAAAAAGATTAAGCAAAATTAGACACAATGAATTAGACCATAAAGTTAGAATACTTGTTAAACAAATAAAGCAGCTGACTTTCTTTACTTTTAAGACACTAATACAAATATAAACATTTGACGTGATTAGGTATTAAAAGTATGGAATGGAGAATGGTATGTATCCCTCCTAAAACTAAAACAAGACTAAATAATTGTAGAATTAACATTTAGGAAAAAGAAAATATTTAAACACCTTTAGCATTTTAAGAAATCGACCTTTTCTGGGAGACTTAAGTGAATAAGGTTTTATCATGCAAACATAATTGTCATGTCGATCGACATTCAAAATTTACCTTTGAGGCCCTTACTTTAGGACTATTTTTCAGCGTTGATAGACATGGTTCAACGTGTCGGCTACACTGAACTATCTTTATCTGAATCTCTAGAATTCACATAAAATCAAGGCAAGTTCGTTCTTAATTCATCATAAGTTTGGGACTTCTTCTTATAAGCTTGTTCAACACGAGGATTGGTTGGCGGAACATCATGATTTTCTTGATCCATTCTTAAGATCTCAGACTGACAAAGGGATGTGCCACTCCAAGCATAAAACGATAGTGAATTTCATACTTGTCCTTGCTCATCCTCATCCTCTTCCTTATCACCCCAACCATTTGTCGAAACATATTGATTTCTTATTGTTTCATCCATTGGTTATTTCTCTCCGATCATGTTTCTCTTTTCAATTTCGATGTCGATTAGTTCACAAGATGGAATGATACTCCCAAGCTATCTATTCTACGATGCTTATTCTCACAATAGACTCAATAATTGTGGTTAAAAATGCTATTGCTAGAAGGGCATTCAAGTCGAGAATTATTTTATATCTTTTCTCCATTTATTTATTGGTCATGAAAATTTCACTATTATCTTTTATTTCAAATATACTCGAATCATTATTTGTATATATACTTACAATTCCGAATTGTGCCCAATAAAAACAGTCTTACGTAATGTATCAAATATATACTGGTGCAATACCCAATATATACACATTCTGAGCGTGCAGTTTTCTTATTAAATAAAAATCAGTTTTGTGTGGAAATTTTAATAGTAATTTATTTTCCAAAGGTGTGAACGTCGTAGATGCCTGCGTTGCATATAGTTGAAAATTATTAATGTAATTTGACCTAGCCAATGATAATATCCCACGTGTCTATTAATCGACCTCAATGCATTGACTATAAAACAAAAAAAAAAAACTACAGTTGACTTTGTCTTTTCTTATTCTTCAATCTTAGGAGTCAACGTTCCACTAGACATAAAAAAATTAAAATGAAATTATTTGAATTTTGTAATATAAAGTTGTCATTAGATTTAGGATAAGAAATTTAATTTATTTATTTTTCAACATAAAGGATGATTTTTGATGAAATGAAAAGAAAAGTGTTTGGTAAGTTGATAAATAAAATATTATTTTAAAAATATTTATACCTAATCTAAAAAAATGTTATGAAGTAAAAATAGCGTGTGTGTAACGTTCAAGAGTTGAAATGGCAAAAGACACATTTACATTTGGCCACTATTTTCTTAATTTTTTTTTGTCTTACATTGATTAGAGGTGTATTCTATTAAATTAATTTCTTTTTTTAATAATGTTTTGGAATTTAAATTTAACTATGTACATTTTTTTTGTAATTTGTAAACTTTGCAAGTGTATGACCATTTCAATTCTTTCATTTAATTTCAATTCAAAGGCTTAAATACAATAATCTTATGTGTGGGGTCAAAATCTGGTGGGGCCTACACAAAGTATAATAAAATTTCATTTTATTTTGGTCAAAAGTGACCATTATGACCTCACACTTGTTTTGCTTTATGTTTGTCTTTTGCTTAGTGGTTTTGTTACGGAATTTAATATAATTAATTGACAATTAAATGTTATTAGTGATAAAATTGGGAAGAAAAAAAGGATTGGAATTTTGGAGCCTTCTTATCTAGTGGATTAAGCATGCCTGAATTTGTGTTTTATAATTTTGGCTTATTTAG
This sequence comes from Solanum tuberosum, assembly GCF_000226075.1. NCBI lineage: Eukaryota > Viridiplantae > Streptophyta > Magnoliopsida > Solanales > Solanaceae > Solanum > Solanum tuberosum. Next base: position 1,370,453 of record NW_006238958.1, read on the forward strand.
CTCTCATTAGTCATGAATCATGATGGAGTAGTAGCAAAATTTTATTTAATTAGCTATTTTATTTTTAGTATTTAATTTACACCCCTTTAGAGTATGAAGTATGCAATTTATTTTGATGGTAGCTGATTTCAGGGCTCAAACTCATGATCTATAAATTATACATAAATAATTTTATCGTTGCTCTAAGACTTTCAAAAGATATGAATAAATTAAAAGTCATATTTTGAACTTATTTAAATATCAATTTGTTCCAAACCCACATGATATAAAAATCCAATTGCAATATATTGAAAGAAAAATTAACTAATACATACACGTTAAAGTTAATATCACACGTTAAAAGGGTCAAAAGTCATAGGTGTAGAGCTTATTGTATAAACACATCCAAAAGCATGTTCTAAGTTAACTTCTAGACGTTCCAAATTTTGGAATGAAAAAAGTATATATTTAAGTTTAAAGAATTCATAAGCCACAAAATATCAAAACAATGAACTTGTACATTTAATAATAATAATAATAATAATAATAATAATAATAATAATAATAATAATAATAATAATAATAATAATAATAATAATAATAATAATAATAATAATAATAATAATAATAATAATAATAATAATAATAATAATAATAATAATAATAATAATAATAATAATAATAATAATAATAATAATAATAATAATAATAATAATAATAATAATAATAATAATAATAATAATAATAATAATAATAATAATAATAATAATAATAATAATAATAATAATAATATATTTAGTGTAATTTTATTGGAAAAGTCTGAAAAAAATGATATGCATGTGTGTCTTTCTCCTAATTCGAATATTGCATATCAAAACTTAAATACATATAATAAATATAGACCGAAAAAGTCACAGTGAAAAATAAAATAAACATATATTTTATATCGAGGCTATATCCTAGTAATATTTGACATATAAATAATGATAAGATCAATTTGACAAAAGGAGATGAATGATCAAAATTAATTGGCACTGATATTTACACAAGGTTATATTATTTTAGTATGATTAATTAAGTCAAGGTTTAGGTAAGATATATTAATTAGTTATAGTTTAGCAATAAGAATGTAAACTAAAAAAAGATATGTTTACGTGTTTTACTATTTATTGAATTGATGTAAATAGTAAATGTGAGTAAATTATTATGAAAATGGAGAAATAATGATAGTGAGTGCTGATTAGTACAATTACTAATAATATATACTTAGGTCAAATACATACAAAACCTTCTTTATTTGAATTAGATTATAAAATTCCTACATTACGTATTCATAGTAGGACTGCAATATCATAATTCATAGATAGTGATTTAATTTATTTTAATTTGGATAAATGATAATGAAGTTTACTGAATTGAGTTAATAATTAAGCTATTATATAGTTTGATACATTATATTTTACATGTACAAAGTGGATTTTATCTCTATCTATCCTTCTTGTTTTCTTGACCTCAAACATATAATATCACTCCATATTTATTAGTATTAATAATTTGTTGGGATCTATAGATGTAGTGGTTGGTGAATCACTTCTTCTTCTTCCACGAAGATTCGAGCAAAAACAAGCTTGAATGAAACTGAACAAGATTGGACGAACGAAAACAAAGATCAAAGACTTTATTATTGTAGAAATAAAAGAAATTATTTATTTATTTATTATGAATTACAACGATTTTCTATATTAAGGAATCAAAGATACATATTTAATTAATTAATTAAAAGTCAATTATATTGATCATATATCTCCAGGATCGGAAACTAATAATCAAGAAAACAAAATTATTATTCTACCTTTTGTTTTCAAGTGATTAATACTTTCAAGAGTCAAACTTTCAAAAAAAAATTAAATTTAGTGCCGCGTTACATAATAGCCTTACACTATACATCTATAATTTTGCCTAATATTTTCCGCGATTGTCAGATTATTTAATTAACCTTAGAAAATTCCTATCATTCAACACATCTCGTTTATCCTCAACGACAATTACTCTCTTTACTCAAGATTAGGCTAGTCTAGAACATAAAAAAAAACACATTTGAGTAAAAATTAAGGAGCCATTTTATTTGACCTTATTAATATAACTTTCTTTTTGAAGATATATTTTCAAAATTTAATTCAAAATATATGATCAAACGCCAGAAAGGTATTCGGAAAAGGGTATAATGGTAAAGAAAAGTACCTTCCCGTAGACCGACGGTGACCATACTCCAATAGAGACAGATTTTATAAAGAAAAAAAAAAAAAAAAAGTACGGCGGGCAATTCTTCGGCTCCTTAAACTGATATACATACATTTCAAGAAGACGACTTTTTGTGCCCAACTTTGAACTTTTCCTCTCAAAAGAGTCAAACCCAAAACCCAAATTCCAAACCATAAACACAACACAAACACAAAGTACAAACCCAAAAAAAAGTAAGCAAAAAAGGGCAAATTTTGGTCAAGTAATTCAGCTGATTGTCCGTGTACTCTGAATCTTCTTCTTGCTTCTAAGGTGGGTACTGTTTACTCAATTTTTTTAATTTTAACTAATCTTTTTTATGGTTTCTCATTTATGATCTTGAAATCCCAAGACCCCATTTCAGAATTTTACATTTGTGTTCATCTTTTTCTCTGAATTCAGTTTTCTTGTTCTGGTGTTTAAGTTTGGTATGTTTGTTTACTTTGCTTTAGTGATTTTGGGTGGATGAAAAAGGAATACCCTTTTTGAGTTTTTGTCTTGAAATCATTGAAAATGGGATGGATTGTAGGATCGGGTTGTTGTTCTTGGATTGTTTTAGCTTAAAATTGAATGGATTTGAATCTTTGATTGATGGGTTTTGTTGTTTTTCTTGTTTTTTCTTCTGATTAGGTGTAAAGATTGAGTCTTTTTGTACCATTTGAGTGTTGGGAGCAAAATGGGAGGTGTTTGTACAGGTGGAACAGCGAGGAGTAGAGTTGAAATTCACCATGAGAGCCCCTCAGGGTCTTCAAAAAAGATGGAGTCAGTTGAGAGCATTGGAAAGCAGAAGAAAGATGAATCTTTTTCGTATCCTGATGTGGGTGCTTTTCGTGGGACGCCTAATCTATATGATTCTGGTGAATTGTATATGTCTATTTCGAGGGAGTTGAAGCCATCGACACCTGCTAGGACAGGAGTGAACAAGGTACTCATGATCATGGAAACATTAATCTTTGTTGATGTATTTGGGTGCTTGTTGTATAGCATATCAAAGCTGATCTGGTTGTTTTTATTCTATGTGTTATTAATGCTTAGTACTCTTGCACGCCTGATCGTAAAATTGCCAATTTTCTCCCTTATTACACATGAAGGAGAGAATTTTCCTTTTGAGAATAGAAGAGAAAGAAACTAGGAAGGAAGAGTCAGTGGACCGCATAGTCAAAACTTCTGCATTTTGTAATTTCGAGGTGTACAGTTTTTGCAGAAGCTGATGGAGTTATTATCGAATGAAAGAATTGGTTGGATGAATAAGAATGTGCGTAGAAGTGAGAGGACCAATATGTATGTCCTGCTGAAAAATAGAACATGGTGTGTCTTTGATGTGCTTGTGCTAGAGCTGGACAATGCTGCAAGTCTGTTTTGTTGCCTTTGGCAAGTGAAAGCAGTTCAGAGTCCTCTAACCAATTCAGTTCCATCAACATGTTCATGGATTAGAGGCTTCGGTAGATATTTATGCATAGATTATACACTCACAATTTCGAGTTCATATGGTAAAATTGATATTTTTGCATTCTTGAATTCTGCTCGAAGCCTGGTGATGCTATTGGTGTTCGCCGCTTCTCAACACATGGTCTTGCTGTCACAAAGTTGTGATTGTATTGGAGAAATAAGCAATTTGGAAGCTTGTGTATGTTGACATGATTTTTTATATTGAAACTTTTGGCTGCTCTCGAAAAGCTTGAGATGACTACATGGAATTGGAGATAAATTGCATAGAAGCCCATGTTGATTGGTTCATGCCGAAGCAGCAGATATGACAACTTAATTGTGGCATGCTTTTGGAAGCTTGTATTGAATTAATTGTCTATTTCTCTTGTAACCTCGGCAGCTCGCTGCACTAGTCGTGTTTGAGCAACTTTCAGTTTTCCTTTTCTATTTCTTGTTTTTTCACACTTTAAATTAATCTGGAATCATCATACTGCACTGCTGTAAGGTAACAAGACATGGTTTCTTCTTGTGATAGGTTCCTAGCTCTTTTCTTGGGAAGGCCAGTATAGTCGGCCTAGAGAAAGCAGTTGAAGTATTAGATACACTTGGGAGCAGCATGACAAATTTGAACTCCGGAGGCTTTATGACTGGAATGACATCAAGAGGGAATAAAATAGCTATCCTAGCATTTGAGGTAGCGAATACTATTACCAAAGGTGCAAATTTGTTGCAATCTCTTTCCAAAGAAAATGTCGAGTATTTAAAGAAGGAAATTCTACCTTCAAAAGGAGTGCAACAATTGGTTTCTACTAATATGAAGGAGCTGCTTACTATTGCTGCTGCCGACAAAAGGTTAGAATTTTAAATATCCACCTCATACCCCACACTTAATAAATATTAATAAGCTACTATCTACTGATATATTCTCTAATTGATAACAGTAACATAATGAAGGATATACTCCTATGTTAATTTACCTACATTTTGGAAGTTCAAGGTTCAAAGTATCTTAAAATAAAAACAGTGGAAGTATGTATAAGTAAAGTCTTAATTGGTGGAACATTCATTCAGACTTTGAGTCAAACTACAATTTGGAGACACCTTTCAGAATTCTACGAAAAGTTGTAATGCTGTAAGCAGTATAAGCCTCGGTGAAAATAAGTTTTTATGTTTTCTGTAGGGAGGAATTTGACATCTTCTCTCGCGAAGTGATTAGGTTTGGAGATATGTGTAAAGACCCTCAATGGCACAACCTAAATCGATATTTTTCCAGGTATATTAACACCTTTTTATTGTAGATGAGTCAAACCATTCTGGTTTCATTAAAGATGTTTATCATAAGTTGTAACCACTTCTCAGGTTGGACTCAGACACTCTTACCCACAAACAGCTAAGATCAGAGGCTGAATTGATGATGCAGGAACTGAGCACTCTGGCTCAGCATACTTCTGTAAGTTCGTACCTTGTTTTGAAGTGCATGGTGGCTTTCTACAAGTTTTTGTTTCTCAATATGTTACGTGTTTTACAATATAAGTAAATTCTTCCTTTTGTTCTTGGAGTCAAGAATTTTTTTCATGTCCTTTTTACTTACATGAACTGTAACAATTTTGGGACAATATTGGAGTGCGGTTTCTTCTTGAGTGGAGCGGAGGGTCTTTTAGAAACAGCCTCTCTACCTCACAAGGTAGGGGTAAGGCTTGCATACACTCTACCTTCCCCGGATCCCACTAGCATGTTGTTGGTTTCTTCTCGATGGATTTATAACTTCCTTGATGTTATACTAGACCTGTTGTATGAGATTTGCCAATATTTGCATTTACCAACAAGAATATTTTCTGATTTATGTTGGTTGTACTGTCTTGTATAAGGAAAAAATATATTAAGAATGGTCTGAGTTGAAGTGTAACCAAGACAGGAAGTTACTCGACTCTTTTCCTATGTCCGGTTTTATATAATCTGAATTTGATGTTTTCTCTAGAAGATATGGCTCACATCTATATTGATATTCCAAAGTCATTGATGGGACTCTGCCACTGGTATCTTTACAGGAATTATATCACGAACTGCACGCACTGGACAGATTCGAACAGGATTATCGGAGGAAACTTGAGGAATTAGATTCCTTAAATCTACCTCGAAAAGGTATATCAGTGTTACTTTTATTTAGTTCTCTGTGATTTGTCATTTGTTGCAAACTTAGCTGGATGAAGGTTTGAATAAAAATGTTGTGCGGATTCTTTTTGTGTAGATTAAAAATGTCTTCTTTGGATTCTTCATTTTGATAATTTGGTAGATTAACATACAAATTGACACATTTTCTTTCACTTGTAGGTGAAGGTCTCATGATGTTACAGAGTGAACTAAAACATCAAAGAAAGATTGCGAGGAGCTTGAAAAAGAAATCTCTTTGGGCTAAGGGTTTGGAGGAGGTACTTTGACCAAAACTAATCTTTATATCATTTTCAAGTAAAGCATTTTTCACTTTTCTAACAATCAAATTAATAGAACTCGTTGTAAAAAGAGAACATTTTCAAAATTACTGTGGAAATTGGTAAGCTCATGGAGGCGACAAGATCTTCATTTGATTTAGTGATTGAAATGAAAATTGTCTTTTTTTCTTTTAAGAGTGTCGTTATTATCTTCAGCGATAATCACTTCGTGATCCAAATTAATCATTGTAGGTTGTGGAGAAGCTTGTTGACATTGTTACTTATATACATCAAGCAATTGTGGAAGCATTTGGGGACAATGGTATGAAAGTACATGCATTTTTTTGTTGATTAGTTCAAATTTGATGGCTGTCGTTATCAGCTAAGAGTATCAAACCTTCATTGCTGTTTGATAAAAGGCTGTTTGCGCTCCTCACCACTAAATTGCTCCAGCCACTTCAATTCTCTTGCCTCAGATACCTTTTACATGTTAACATTTTATCTTATTGAACTATTTTTCATTAATAATGGTGGTTATAGAGAACATCCTAAGCCATATACTGACTTAAAAAAAGTAAAATGGAAGGGGAAATGAAACAAAAGGGAAACTCAAGTTACACTTTAAGATTTTAATTATTCGATTTACGTACGTGACAATAGAATGACTATTTTCTATTTTAAAAATTTGTTGACCGACTTTAGGAAGTATTTAAAATTAACTACTCAAGCTAAGAACTGTTAATAGCTCCCGAGGAAAAAGGGAGGACAGCCTTCGGTGTTTTTCCTTCTTCGGATCTTCAGTATCCGAGTTTCCCAAGTCACTGCATTTGCGTAACATATTAGGAAAGATGAAAGAGTTGTGACTAATCATTAATCTGTACATTTACCAAGCAAGGAATTCTTACTAAAGATTACGGCAAAGTCAAGCTATATATTCTCTCCGTTTCAATTTGTTTGTCCTACTTTCTTTTTTTGTCCATTTCAAAAAGTACGTCTCTTTCCTTTTTTTGGCAACTCGCTAATTCCAACTTTTCACGTGGCCCGTTTAAGACCACAAGATTAAGGACATCTTGGTACATTTGACATATCTTTAATATATAACCACAAGATTAAAAAATCTTCTTTATTTTCTTAAACTCTGGATCAAGTCAAAATCACACAAACAAATCGAAATGGAGGGAATACTGTTGCTATTTACAACGCAGAGTTAACTTGCATATGTACACACATTGTCTCTTCTTCCCAGAGTATGATTGTTTTCTTTAATGTAGATGAATCTCTATGTGTGTTGCAGGATTGACATCTGCTGTCAAGGAGCCAGTGAAGAAACAAGAAAGACTGGGAGTAGCTGGTCTGGCTTTACACTATGCTAACTTAGTTACTCAAATTGATAACATTGTAAGTTTTAGTGCTGAATTAGAGCGATACTGATTGCGCTGTTTACGACTGCTCCAATATTATTCATAACAATGGGATTTGATATCATGTCAGGCTTCACGGCCCACCTCTCTTCCGCCTAACATGAGGGATGGATTATATAATGGATTACCTCCTTCCATAAAAACGGCCCTTCGTTCACGTCTGCAGGCGGTTGATGCAAAGGAAGAGGTTTGTCCTCCATATTAATTTCTCATTCTTGCCCTTTCTCCCTTTTGCTCTTTTCGGGGGTTAATGATACCTCCCTTTTGCATTAAGTTTTATATCTGTGTAAAATAGTTTCTTCACGTTGTGCTTTTTGCAGCTCACAATTCCTCAGATTAAAGCAGAGATGGAAAAAACTCTTCAGTGGCTTGTCCCAGTAGCTGCAGATACTACGAAGTATGTGTTTCGACAAAAGCTTCCCCCCCAACCACCACCGCGTCACACACACGCACAAATTTTTCATTATATATGCTGATTCTTTTTTGTCTTTTTCTATCTTGGCAATGGGATAACAGAGCACACCAAGGCTTTGGATGGGTTGGAGAGTGGGCCAACACCGGGTTAGTTCCACAAGTCTCTGTCACTACATGAGCAAAATTAAATATTTACATTTGCAGTTTAGTTTGGATAGCATTCTTCAAGAATATAATATTTGGAGGCAGATGCAGCCATGCACTGCGGGTTCAATTGAACGTAGTTTATTCTATATAACAGCATCATTTGTTTTGATTTAATTTTTTGGTTGTTACAACGAATGTTGTTAATAAAGAATATATGATACAACATAACATGAAAGATCGGTTCAACAGAAAATATGGTTGTTGTAGTGACGTGTTTTATAGGACGGCAGATGGCTATTATAGAGAGGGCTGACTGTATATAAGCAAAATTTCAATAAATATTAGATTTTTGAACCCATAATTCAGTTGTACAATGATATCGGTTAAGGACTTCCTAAGATTGAAACATCAAAGTTTTAAATTTTCTATCAGCTTCTAATGTTATTGGTTTTTTCTCTTTCAGAAGCGAGTTTGGCAAGAAGAACCCTCCACAAGTTTCCCTCATTCGACTGCAGACACTCTACCATGCAGACAAACAGAAAATGGATTACCATGTCCTCGAACTAGTGACATGGCTTCACCGTTTGATTAGCCTGGTAAGATTTAACGGGCCCAAGGCTTTCCCAGGACGATCACCAACACGCAAAGGACTTAATCTGCAGACTGAGTTGATGATGAATACTACCTCAAAAACGCCTAAGGTTCAGATTTCTCTTGAAGATAGGAACTTACTCGAGAAAGTGATGAAACGGAAATGTTTGGTCCCTGGAAGAAGCAAGAGCCAGGAGTTTCTGTTGCCTAAGAATCGGAAAAAGGTGTGGGCGCTAAGTAGAAGCATGGGTAACTCCCCTCGTACCGACTTTCAACATCCAAAGGCTACTGTTTTGGATATATTAGATGGCTTACATTAGCATTTTGAGTTGCTAAAGAGAGATCTCAAGCAAAAAAAAGTTCATTTTTTTGTTTTCTTGATTCTTAGCTCCCCCCTTCTTTGGAACCAAAATCTCTTTGTATATAGTCTCTCTATCATATGGTGATTGGGAAAATTGTTATACTGTAGCATATTATTATCACCAAAATACATTTAGATTCTAGTGGAAGTGAATGTTCAAGGGTGATAGGGAATGATGTTTATTTGGGCATTTTGCAGCCAACTTGCAATGAATGTTTTGGTAATATGAAGTGTAACCATAAGAATCCCAATAGCTCTCTATTTTGATATTGGTCCTAATAGCTATCATATTTTCTTGTAACCCTGCTTCGGGTACTCCTCTTTTGAGCTGAGGGTCTATCGGAAACAACTTTTTCTATCCCACAAAGATAGGGGTAAGGTTTATGTACATTTTATTCTTCTCTGATTTTACTTGGGGAATTATACTGAATATGTTGTTATCTCCAATCATACATACTTGTTAATTGTTCTAGGCTTATATTTGATTTTTTAAAATTCTAGCTAGGGGTGGTAAAGAAAAATTCACAAACCAAACCAAATAGAAAATCAAACGCAATGTGTAAAAAAATTAAACATATTGTTTTCACTTGGTTTTAATTTAGAATCTTGAAGAAATCAATAATATAAAGTATATTCAGCATTTAAATAAAAGATAAATCAATTTGACAACCTATATGCTTTTGTTATGACTTATAAATACATGTAATTATAGATATATATTCACACAGAACAATGAAAAATCGTTTTTATTTTTTATGAATATTAAATTTTGAATCAGTAATTGTGTAAGTATAATAAGTTCAATACTAATAACTTTCAAGGTTGATTTTGCATACACATCGTGTACAACATATTCAGTGTAGTCTCACCATCGTGTCTTTCGTATAAATAATAAATTAGGTATGAAGCAATTTTACTAAGGTCTATTATGATCTTCCTCACAGACCTTGTGATCCACCTATATCTCAATGGAAATTCCTAATTAAACTATTTAACTTCTTCCAAATTTCTTCACATTAGTTAATTTCCAAACATAAACTATAATTACCAAGAAAAGTTTCTATGAAATAATTACTCAAAAGTTTTTACAACTATTAAGTGAAACACAAATATGTACACTAATTTTTTCTTTTATATTTTTACAATTTCTACTTTTGGTAGTGTCCATTCAAAACTACTTCACTTTGATTGGGTTGTTTCAGTTTCATCTAATGTGCCAATTGGAGATCCTAAAGAGGTCACTTTTGTTTTAATCCTTTTTTTAACCTTAATTTTTTTAAAATTAATTATGTTTTCTTAATGAGCATTTAAGATAACTTTTTTTTTCTTATGGTGAAAACAGGTTATTATGATCAATAATCAGTTTCCAGGGCCCCTTTTGAACACAACAACAAATGATGTGGTCATTATCAATGTTTATAATAACTTGACTGAACCTTTCCTCATGACATGGTAATTTATTCAATATTGTTACTTATTTCTTAGTATGTTTTATGACCATTTATACGTCAGAGGGGACATAGGACGAGTTCTGTGGATTCAATTGAACTCGTTGCTTTCAACTTGAACTAAGTATGCATACACAATTTTCAACGCAATTGTATATATGTAATGAAAGTCAACATGTGTAGGGACTATAGAAAATGCAACTATTGAGACAACAACTCAAAAATAAATTAGTGAGGTAAGGTCAAGCGCGGAAAATGATCCAATGAATTTGAAAGAAAAGATTTTGCTCTGCATGAATCAAGTTCTTCCACGAGACTATGATCACACTCATCCTGAACCCATAAATTGTAGATTCTGAATTCGTCTCTGGTCTACGTATAACTTTTCCACATAATATACATTCATGATTTCTTTAGAACAACTTATATTCATGAAATTATTCTTGATTTTTAACTTAAAATATCGTGAAAACTATAAGGAATGGAGTGCAATTAAGGAGGAATTCATGGCAAGATGGAGTTGAAGGAACCAATTGTCCAATTATGCCTGGAAAAAAATGGACATACAAATTTCAGATGAAAGATCAGATTGGAAGTTTCTTCTATTTTCCTTCACTTTTCTTCCAGAAAGCTGCTGGAGGCTATGGTCCTATTCGAATTAACAATGTTGAGACTGTTCCTCTTCCATTTGCGCGTCCTGATTATGAATACGATATACTAATTGGAGATTGGTACTTTGATGAGTACAAGGTATGTGTAAAGTTGTTACATAAGTATTATTGTTTTTGATTATGAAAATGCACAATGTGGTCTAGTTGTAACATTATTTTGTTTTTGTGAAAGGACTTGAGAATTTCTCTAGAAGATGGATGCAAAATGCCTTTTCCTGATGCCATTCTCATCAATGGAATGAGATCTAATCAAGCTATCTTTGAGTTTCAGCCCGGTAAGTTTACGTTTGTATAGAGAATTACCAACAGTTGTAAGGTCTACATACACTCTACCCTTCTCAGACCCACCTATAGTGGGATTTCATTGAGTATGTTGTTGTTGTATTGGGACCGAGGTGTAGTTGTTGTGCAAATGTAAAATTTTGAATCCTTTGACATAAACAAAGCATTTTGTCATGTAGTGATAAAGGTACTAGCACGTGTTCGTATCTTAGGTGGTTCTGAATCCCCTTGTTGAAAATCCTGATTCCGTTGCTCCCTCTAATGATGTGTACCTATTGACATTTTGGTTTCTCTGTTTCGTTTTCAGGGGCTACCTATAGATTGAGAATCTCGAACGTAGGATTAAAAACAACCTTAAATTTCAAAATTCAGGATCATGAAATGCTTTTGGTGGAGACTGAAGGAGCCTACACTTTAAAAAAGTACCACCAAAATCTAGACATACATGTTGGTCAATCTTATTCTGTTCTTGTTACTGCAAAGAATCACAGCTATGGTAGCTCTTATCATATGTTGGCTTCTTCGCGATTCATCCCGAGGGAACTTTCAGGCCTTGCTAGTATACGTTATCCCGGTTTTGATGTTGAACCTCTGGTTGCTGTTTACCCTGATGAACCTTCTCAGGACAAGTACGGATATTCAATGGAACAAGCTCTATCAATAAGGTACAAACATGTTACAATGCAGTTACGGACTTTAGATAAATTATTTAGACATATTAAGTGAATGGTACTCTAGCTCCGCCCCTGGTACAAAGTACAAACATGTTACAGTACTTGTTTGTTGTAAGAATAGCAATGTTTAGAAATTGAAACTTAAATTATTTTGAAACAGGACAGATTTATTAGTAGGAGCAGCGAGGCGTAATCCTCAAGGATCTTATGTATATGGAAGCATTAACATAAGCCGGACACTGATCCTCCAGAACGGTGAGGCAGCGTTGGATGGACAAAATCGATACACTGTTAATGGGGTATCGTTTTTGCACCCGAGAACACCACTGAAGCTGGCAGATTATTTCCAGCTAAGTGATGTTTTCGAGCCTGGTTTTGTTCCTGCTGCACCAGTAGATGATGTTCCTAGACTTGGTGTCTCAGTCATTGATGCCAATTATCATGATTTTGTTCATGTTGTCTTCCAAAATCCATTAGACTCGTTACAAACGTGGCATTCTGATGGATACAACTTCTTTGTTGTCGGGTAATTGTAGCTAGCTCAATTTTGGGATATTGGTTCTAACTTGCTTGGGATTGAGACGTAGTTGTTATTCTAACTCTTGAAAGTATTGCAGAATGGGACGCGGGAAATGGGAGGAAGGGAAGATGGAAACATACAACATGATTGATGCCATTTATCGTTCAACGATTCAGGTTTGAGAAGTGATAATTTTGTCAACTTTTATTAGAAGTTGGTTTGTAATGTAGGCACTATGAAGTAACCTTCTATAACATGTTAAATCGCACTGAGAGTGTGAAACTGTTTTTTTTCATTGCAGTATTGTCAGTATATATAAGTTAAATTTATAAACGGAAATGCAGGTGTATCCATATTCATGGACCGCGATACTGATAAAGTTGGACAATCAAGGGATGTGGAATCTGAGATCACAGGATGCAGAAAAATGGTATCTTGGACAAGAATTGTATATAAGAGTGAAAGGAGATGTGAATGATCCTTTCAAGATTTCTCCAAGGGATGAAGCTCCAATCCCAGCAAATGTTATTAAATGTGGAAAAGTTGCTGATTAGTAGTAGTATTGTTTTAATAATATATACTACTTATTTCACTTCATAGACAGACTTTAGAGTAAGCTAATAGATATTAGCCTTTGATTACTGAATATATATGAACCCCGAAAAGTTATATAGTAGAATAGCGAGTACTCCTTTATTTTTAAAGGATTGGAAATGGAATTGCCTTTGGTAGGAAATATTATCTCCCCACATAAAACTTTCTGATGCGAGTCTGAATTAGTCAGGTTTCAAAACTGGTACGAACATCCAATCGGTAGTAAAAATTGGAAGCGGATATCCCACATCGTAGAATGAAGAGGGTTGTGGGCTGGTTGGCTAGAATAAACAATGGAGGCTGTGGGCTTAGATAAAGTATGATCCTTCAGGCAAGTTTTAATGGGATATGATGAGTGGTCAATGCTTGCAATAAAATATGCGAGAAGGGCGTTCCAGCTCAGCCTGGTTACGACAATTTGGGCGCTCTCGCTTAAACCAATCTGATCCCTATGCTTGATTTATTTTCCCCTCCCCCTCCTCCCCTTTAGTAAAGTTTTCCAGTATTTTGGTTTTTTTTTTCTTTTTTAAAAACTTCCTTATTCTATCTTTTTTTTTAAGTAAAGTTTTCCAATAATGTCTTTGGCCTCAAAAGTTTTCTTAAATTAAAAACTGTGACAATATTTTAAAAGTAAATATAAAATAAAATGGCACATAAATTTGACTAGAAGGATGTGAACAAGGATTGTTTGCTTCATTTGTTAACTTGAGGTATCGAGTTCGAATTTGAGTATATAGAAAATTCTATTTAAAGCACCGAGTCATGGGAAATTGGGAATGAAAAAAAAGTGAAAAGTTAACTTCTGATGGTGACAGTAAAATCCATACATTAAGCTATGCAAATTAACTTACCATTTTTTGGTTTAATGTTTAATTTGTCTTACTTTCTTTTTGTCGTTTTCCAACTTTACTTATTATTTTGACTTTAATGAAACAAAGGAAAACCTATGTTTGAATTAGAAGTTGTTCATGGTTTTGTTTGGTTAGGTTTTTAGCTAAAAGGATACTCTATAAAGTATGCTTCTTTTGCATGGATTCACAATTTTTGAATTTATACTCAACATAGCACCTTTTATAGAAATGAAATTGGCTTTGATTGGATGTAATGTGAATTATTTAAATATAAATGGTTTGTACTTTTAGGTGGAACATATAGGTCACTATGTTAATTTCTGATTTTAGTACATAATTAGTGTTGATGGGTTGCTAATTTCATTTATTATGATAGTTTGAACTTAGACATTCAATTCTAATTAGAATTTGCCTAACTAATCTTATATAAAAATATCTAATTCTGCTGATCCAACTTCCAAGTGGCATCCAAATTTAACATCTCTAGTACCATTGATGATTATCACCTAACTTTTTATCCTTATCTTCGATTCCATTCAGAATTATGCCTTCAGGAAATTGTATGTATTTTCAAGTTCTTTCTGATTACCTCTTCTCACCAACACTAACCTCTCACATCTCATCACTAAGAATCTGGACATCTTCTCTTCACATGCTCAAACCATATTAATCTCGTTTTCTCTTCTTGTCTACCAAATCAACTTTGAGACCACACTCATCTTGTCTCAAATATATTCATTTCTAATCTTATCTCAATTAGTATACCTATACATCTATCTTAATATCCTCATTTTTACTACTTTCATTTTTTTAACATTCGAGTAAATATCTCATTATGCCATACAATCAACTTTTAATTGCTATATGACTTCACTTGTAAAAACTTCTGTAAGCAATATTTCAAAAGAAATTGTTTGTTTATATTATATTAACTTTTTCTCAAGTGAAATTCATTTTTATACGCAACTTCGATTTCTATTTTTTCAAATACTCCTTTTTCTCACCATCAACGAAATAATGGCCTTTGAATATTTCATTCAAGGCAAAATAAGTATTTTAAAGTTAAATTGTCACTTAATATAGAAACATGTCACTCTTTTTTGAACGAACTAAAAATAAAGTAAATCATATAAATTCAAACATAAGAAATACTACCCGGTGAGTTGGTAATTAAGAAATGGGAGTAAATAATAATCCCACATTGGAGAATGAAGTGAGTTATGTACGTTAGTGAGTAGAATAAATAATTGGGGCAGTGGGCACAGGGCTATGTGAAACCATGATCCTTCAGGCAAGTTTTAATGGGATATGATGAGTGGTCAATACTCGCAATAATTTTGCGAGAAGGACGTCCAGGCTCAGCCTGGTTACGACAATTTGGGCGTCCTCAATTTTACCAATCTGATCCCTATTTCTAAAGTCATCCACATCCCCCC
>NW_006238958.1:1386797-1387793 GCF_000226075.1 Solanum tuberosum
CGTTCCCCTTTTTTTAAAACCACCCCACCCCCCCCCCCCCCCCCACCCCATTTTAAAAAAAAAAAACAGAATTTTTTTACATTTTATTATAAACAAATCTTTGCGGATTGGGATTATCAGACATGGGCTAAATCACAATGACACTTTTAGACTATACTCAATATGACACCTTTTATAGAAGTGAAGTTGGTTTTGATTGGATATAAAGTGAATATTTATATATAAATGGTTTAGTGATTTAGGTGGAACATATATATAAGGTCAATATGTTACTTCCTAATTTTAATACTACATAATTAGTGTTGTTGATAGTTTGCTAATTTAATTTAATATGAATTTGAATTGATTGACATTCAATTCTAACTAGAATTTTCTTAACTAATCTTGTATAAATATCTAATTCTATTGTTCCAAGTGGCATCCAAATTTAGCATTTCTAGAACGGTTTCGGTGCTGACGTGAGGAATCGATAAGGGCAACTAACTATACAATGTAACTATCCATATCTATTACTACAATTTTAAGATCATGTTACATACAAAGCCCAAAGGTGGATGTAGCTTTTTCGCTATGAATTTATCGAAATTTATAACTTTTATCGTATAGATATATATACAAAAATCAATTAAAATTTCAATAATAATTAAATATGAATTTATAATTGTAATGATATGGTGAGTCAATACAAAAAACCTAATATGTGCAAAGCATTGAAAATGTTTCAACTTAGTAGTACTTCAAGGTGAGTTGGTAATTAAGAATGGAAGTAAATAATCCCACATTGGACAATGTAAGAGAGTTATGTGGGTTATGGGCAGAATAAATAATTGAGGAAATGGGCTTTGTAAAACCATGGTCCTTTAGGCAAGTTTTAATGAGATATGATGAGTGGTCAATACTCGCACTATAATATAATATGCGAGAAGGGCGTTCAGGCTCAGCCTGGTTACGACAATTTGGACGCTCTCAATTTTACCAATCCTGAAGTCATCCCCG
>NW_006238958.1:1388601-1420966 GCF_000226075.1 Solanum tuberosum
CCCCCCCCGGCCCCCCCCCCCCCCCCCACAAAAAAAAACAATATTTGCTACTCTTTGTAACTTTTTGTTTAATGTTTAATCTCTCTTACTTTCTTATTATTTTGACCTTTTAATCACTTTCAACGAAACAAAGGAAAACATGTTCTTAGATACGAATGTGTTTTTGATTTTAGTTTGTTAGCTTTTTGCCAAAAAGGAAAATAAAGTATGTGAAAGGAGACAACAAATCTTGCTAAATTAAATTATGAGACATGGGCAAAATCACAATGATGACTTTAGACTTTATACTCAATAATATGACACCTTTTTATAAAAGTGAAGTTGGCTTTGATTGGATATATAAAGTGAATAATTCTAAGTATATAAAAATGGTTTAGTGATTTAGGTGGAATATATAATGTCAATATGTTACTTTCTAATTTTAATACTACATAATTAGTGTTATTGATAGTTTGTTAATTTCATTCATTATGAATTTGAATTGATTGACATTGAATTCTAATTAGAATTTGCTTAACTAATCTAGTATAAATATCCAATTCTGTTGATCCAAGTGGCATCCAAATTTAGCATCTCCAGAAGGATTTCGGTGCCGACGTGAGGAATTGACAGGCAGGCAGGCTAGCTAGCTGCTCCTAATACGCGTTTGGTTTCTCCTTGTAGAAATGAACCGACAGGACCACCTTTAATATTTAACATGTGCTACTTGTCTAGCGCCCTACACACCAATCTTATACTTCCTCACTCTCGATAGCGTGATTTGATTTGACACAAAATTTAAGAAAAAATAAAAATTCCGTGATCATTTCATTATAGGATACAGAAAAATTTTAAAGTTAAATTGTTTTATTCGTTTTTTACTTGTCATTTCTGACAAATCAAGTTAAGACACTTTTTCTTTTCCCATTAGTGAATAAGATGTTTGAGACTCTATCAATTAATACCGATAAAATGGTAAGTTTACTATATCAATCATTATTTTCTTAATAAGTATGTCAAGTCAAAATTTGACAAGTAAATAAAAACATATATAGAGTTGTAATTTGTAGTGACCACATTCACATAACTTGCGTAGAAAATAAATTTATCCCTATTTTAATTTGTGTGTCTTATTTATTTTTTAGTTCATTTAGATCAATTAAAAATAAAAAATAATTTTTTTATAAAATTATGTGTTAAATCAAAATCAAATAAATAAATTCAAAATTCTCCGAGTTGGGCTGAGTCAGCAATGGATAAGACCATACAATCCAAAAGCAAAAAACCCCACCTCAATCCTCACACGTTCCACACAAATCATGTCGCTACTATTATTATGTGCGTATGGGAGCTTTTACTTCCAACATTTTAATATATATTAAATCATAAATATATAATATTCCATCGTTCCACGATATGTATCGAGCAGCATATACAGAGTATGACACGATTATTTTAATTAAATATATACATATAATAAATTTTGAATCTAATAACAAAAATAAGTTATACTCCAATTGTGATCACAATTGCAAGTGACGAATCGTTATAATTAATATTTTCTTCGTTTCATATTACTTATTTATGTTATATGTTTTTTGAAAATATTTTTAATACGATGGATAAGTAATATGAAATGGACGAATTTTGTGTTATTACGGCACTATTCCTAGCATCCCCACTTCTCCTTTTCTTTTTCTCTTTAATTTTCGTGGTATTCCAAAACATCTCTAATAAATAGGAATATGTTCTTCCATTTTTTCCATCTATCCAAAACATTCACTCTATCATTTTCTCCAGTAACTAACCAAATTCTTCTAGAACAATTATTCCAAAATCATGGCTTCTTCTTCTTTTCTTCTCTCCACTTCAATTGCCGGCTCTAAACTCTCCGCCGCTGCACCACCGTCGCGCTCCGTTAGCTTCCGGCAGCGGCCGTTCTCTGTTTCCGCCGCTTACTCCACTGCGGAGAGGACTTCTACTACTACTACTAGTAGTAGCTCTACAATAGCCTCACATACATCGTTATACGAAGTTTTAGGGATTCAAATAGGAGCTAATTCTCATGAAATTAAATCTGCTTACCGGAAATTAGCCAGAATTTTGCATCCGGATGTTCAGAATTCGTCGGCGGAGGACTTTATTAGAGTTCAATCAGCGTATGCTACTCTTTCCGACCCGGAAAAACGTGCTAATTATGATCGGAAACTATTTGGGAATAGAATTGCAAGGCCAGTTGATTTCTCACCGGCGGGAGCTCGTAGCCATTATACTGTTCGCCGGAAATGGGAAACCGATCAGTGTTGGTAGATTTTTTTCGAAATCTCCCGCCCGATTAGTCATAAAATGTAGATTTTAGCTCTCCTAATTGAGCGGGACTTAATTTCTGATCGTAACTCAAATCTGAAATTTCGAATTAAGAGTAATAAGATCAGTTATTTGTACAGTACATGTAAATGTGACTTTATGTATATATTACTTTAAATTTTTGTTATGTTATTTGTGTGGAAGATAAATAATCAGACGAAGTTTTTGAAGTCTGAAAGTTCATCAAAATTGTCCAATCAACATTTGTATTATTAGAATTCACAATATAATGCCTTTTTTTATAACCACATAAATAATCTTCTTTTAAACTGTAATGTTTAGTCATCGTAATTTGGAAAGCAACATGCATAAATTTTTCCATTTGGTCAATGATCATGGATTCCTTTCATATGTTTCTATTAATGTAAGGTTGAAATATATTTTATTTTTAAAAAAGAGTAAAAATGGAAGTTTGAAAAATACCTTTTTGTAGATTTCGATCGTGTTCTATGACTTCTCACATGTCCAACTTGTGACTTTGTGAGGTGAAAATGTTGCCAATTTGGTCCACAATATCATTAGGTCCCCACTTTATAAGATAAGAATTACATGTCATAACAAATCAATGAGATAATCTTCTAGGCCAGAAACTAAGAGAAAATTGTTCAAATGATAAACATCATCATAAATTTTGCTAAATATTTTTTGTTTTAACGCTCGATAAATATGATATTATTATAGAAAATCTTATGTTAAATAAGTTCTATCCACTAAAATTCACACGTTCATGAGAAAAATAAAAGCACTAGTGAAGTCACTTGCCATCCATGTTTTGAGTTTTCAACATCTCATCATTATGAAATCAAAAGCAAGTTGAGTAGCAACTATAGTAAGTGACATCTGTCATCCTTATCTACAATTGCAAAATGACACATAGTATATCTGTCTTTATTTCAAGTAGTTTTTTCTTTTCCAAATTATTGGAGGCTTATGATTTTTCTTAATTCAATTGTAAATATTATGTCAGTCATATTTATGATTTTCTTTCTCTCTTCGTCTTTGTTTGGGAAGCTGTTGTAAGTTTTTGATGAGATGCTTATAATAGTATTCTAGAAATTCATAATTCGTTTGAGTAAATTTTTTTAATTATAAATAAAATCATATAAGTTTTATCATTTGAAATCTTATTCAAATATTGAAATAAACACCTAATACAAATACGTTTTCAAAAATGCACAATTCAACTTTGGCAGATTTTTGTGGCCATCAAAATTAAGTATTCTTAAGACATGTCATAAAAAATACGTTTAACATATTGTTCTCATGCTCAAGGGTAAGCCTATATTATCAAAGTTATTTTTCATGTAAGATCAACAAAACATTGGATAATTATCGCAGAATCTCGCCTCTTGATGAAAAAAAGGGTGATCTCCTTATATCGTCTTACAAAACGATCAATAAAGAAAGAGAAAACTAAACAAAGTGTTGATAAGTTTAAATGTCGATATCAAAGAAGAAGAGTTTCATCACGAATGGTGAGAGTGACAAAAAGGATCAGTATTCTTAACAGGAAATTAAAGTGGAAATGAACATCGAAGAGCCGTTGCTTGTTGAAATTCGATGCCTTCCTTTTTGTGATTGGGCAGCTCTCCTAATTTGAATCATACTTAAAAAAAAGAGTAGAATTTCAATTTTCTAATTCTAGAAGTCTTTGATGTTGAGCTAAAGTAGCCCGATATACTATTAACATGATCTGATATTAATAGTATTCAATATATGCATGGAAAAATTGTTGGGTAGCAAAGCAAGGTGTGAATGGAAAATAAAAAGAGAAAATGAAAAATGGAAGAACCAATGAAAATGGGGGAACCAATTTTGGAGGGAAAATGAAAAGTCATTGCAAAAGTGTAAATTAATAGTCATTTTTACCATATCGGTAGAAGAGAGGAAATTGTTGTCCTTATATTAGGAAACACTTCCTTTAGTTCTTAAAGGGTTAAGAAGAAGGTGCCCCTCGCGCCGTCGTCGTCGCTCGCTCGGCTTCAATTGATAATATTTTTTGGACAAAATTTATTTAATCAATCTTGTTAAATCATTTCCTTTCTCTTATAAATTAATTTGGCGCAACTGAATTTATTTGAAATTCACGTGTAACGGTAATCCTTCCGAAAAGTTGTTACTTTCCGAAAAGTCGTTACTTTTCCCAAACGGTAATCCTTCCGAAAAATCGTTACTTTTCCCAAAGGACACAATGTTCTGGAAAAAACGGGTCTGAACAGAAAATTCTGAATAGACGTGTTCCTTGCTGCAAATGGCTATAAATAAGAGGTCTTTTTCGTTTTTTCAAACACTGGAATTTTTTCCTCTCTGCATACATTTTCTTGCATAAATAAAATTGTCGATCGACTGAGTCTGTGTGTGCTCTTGTTGCTGTTCTTGCGTTCGCTGAAGTTATTGAAGTTTGAGGTACCGCTACTTCTTTAACAGGTAAAACCGTTTTATCTTGGGAGGAATTAATCTGCAACCTCGGGTACAGTGAGGGGATTAAATTTCTTAAGGAAACACAGTGATTTTTGTGGACTCGGATTAAAATTCATTCTGTCTATTTCATCTTTTTTTGTTTCTGTATTTTTGACTAACCTGAATACAGGAGATAACAAAAATTAAATCATCGTAAACACGTGGTCGCACATAATAAAAACATGTTATATTGAAATAATACTAAAAGGATGAGTTGAAGGCTCTGGAGATTGGTCATCTTCGAAGAATTACCAGCAAGAGCGATCATAATCATTACATATCTGGTATCGATCACATCCATCATAACGTCATACCAAACATAACTTGTGTTGTTAATAAAGGTAGGAACTCATGGCCCGAAGTCATGCGTGTAACAATATGTCCAAGTAGAGTATTTCTATTGAACAACGTACTATGAGGCCCAACGTGGGAAGGCAGTGGAAGAGAAAGAAAGTAGCTGCGATTGCAAAAAAAAATCAATTGAATCATCAAGCGGATGATGCCTATAGTTGAGCCATATATCCACAAAATGGCCTGGTTCATGCCTTTAAGAGGCCCAACTCATAATACGTATTATAGAGGCCCAACTCCTAATACGTTTGGCCCAATATCTACAATATGGCCTTTTTTACGCTTACCTTGATATTGAGGCCCAACTCATTATAAGTTCCTGAATACAAGCAAAACGGAAAAAGCTAACACAGTCGCACAGAAATGGCTAATGTAATGAAGCCTCTGATGAATTGGCCAAAATGGCATCACTATTTATACGTTCGCGCTTCATTCATCCACTTTGTTCAATCTCAATCTCCACTCTTCTCGACCTTCAATGTTCGCCGACCGCCGTCGTTCACGGCATCACCTTCCGGTTACCGGCAAGCTCATTTTCGTTCCGGCGCGGCACTTAAATCACGTGAAAGTCCATTACCGTTAGATCAATCGGAGAGCGACAGCGATTCCGATGAGAAAACAAGAAAGAGTCGTAACGAGAAGAAGCGTGAAGCTCGACGCGCCGTCCGGTGGGCTATGGATTTAGCTAAGTTCTCTGCTCCTCAAATTAAGCGCATTCTCAGGTAATTAGAGAACTTTCTAGTTACAATTGACTGAAGGATATAAATTAATGTTTCATATTTCACTGTAGAGTGGCTTCAACAGAGCAAGAGATATACGAAGCCGTTATGCTGGCCAAGGTAATTTTGTGTTCTATCAATTGCGAGGTATTATTGCTATTTTTTCGTGGTTAGTGATGAGTGTTACATGTTTGTTCATTTGCCGCAGAGACTAGGTCCTGATGTACGAGAAGGAAAGCGAAGGCAATTCAGTTACATAGGTATGCTTTAAGATGCTTACTTTGTCCATCAAAATGATCTTTTTTGCCAAATGTTTTAGTGCATCGTTCTGTATTCAGATAAGCAAAACTTGTAAGTTATAGTACCTTTAATCTATTATTAGATATGTCAGTTGTATACTTATATCCAATGTAGGTTTAAATATAGTCAATATTGATTACTTGATAAGTAAAAAGGAACTTGCAAATTACTGAATTAGCATGGTGGTGAACTGTTTTAAAAGATAGCAGAAAATCAAGAGCATTTGGGAAGAGAGAATGGGAATGGATGAAGTATTAGGATTTAGGAAAGAAGTATGGTACTCAGTTTGATGAGTTTGTAGTATGCAGTGCCGTTTGAATTTGAGTGATTTCGTGCTATGTATTTGAAATTCATAGGCTTAATGCTTTACCTTGGTTCAAACCACATTACTCTTTTATCCATTATTTAGGATTCATTTGAAAAGACACTTAAAAACATGGCATTTTAAATTCATACATATGCAATTGCCTCTTGTTAGCAGATGTCTCTTTCAAAATGGGTCTATTACTCTCCTAGACTCCGAAAGGATAAACACGTTGACATGAATGCCAGAAAATAGTGACATGAATCCGTATTTTGCTTTGTAATTTACTTGCAACAACAACATTAAATTATTAGGGAAGAAAAATAACCGTGGAGTCGTATTCTTCCTTACTAGCTGGTGCTTTTCCCTCAAATTATATATTCTACCTTAGTGCTGGTGCCATCTTCTTTTTTAATTATTTATATAAGATAGGATTTGTTCCTACTTTGTGGAACTACATTGGATATGATGTTGTATAAGATAGGATTTTTAGTGCTGGTGCTACCTAAAACCGCTCTTCTAATGATTTTGTAATCTTAGAAATAATTCCTAAATTAACAACTCAAGAAGAGGGAAGCATTCTTTGTCAATCTGTTGTCGGTCTTATATAATCTGAATTTTCTCTGTATTTTTCAACCTCTGACCTAATAAACATCTTAGTTTTCCTTGTCTGACTCATATAGCTATGGGATCTATGGTTCTTTCCATCTGATAACTGAATTTATCTTAAGCTTTCTTTAGTCCTCAATTTTGCTCTATGCAAATGAATACTTGTGTTATGCGTAATAATAACAACAATTGATGAAAAAAGTTTATGTTACATAGAATCTTCAGTAGTTCATACATTTTGCATCCATAAAAGCAGTTATTTTATGAGATGTAACAGTAAGCTGCTAGGGGATTGACGCAAAAAGATAGAACTAAGCAGTATGAATGCTTGTGTGGAACTGCTTTCAGATCTAATGTATAACTGTTTGATAACTTCTCGAGTTCCTTTTGCAAGTTTTTCAGTCTCTCCATGGGAAGTATTTTGGTCATTGGAGTGGCTTCCATGTCAGATTCAAGGGAAAGGGCTCAAAGGAAATTAGATCTCTTTGGTGCAGACTGGAGTGGATAAATAAATTTGTGAGTTGAAGTTGATGCTCCCAAAACGTAATTGGGATAATAAAATAGAAAATTAGTGAATGGAAATAGACACTTTGAAAATGTAAGCTGCTTAATACTAAATAGTTCTTACTTCATACTAATGGAAATGGAAATAATAGCATACTGTAGAGATTCAATATTTAGTTATTGGGAGTTGCGTAACACCCAAGGGTATGGCCTAGTGGTCAATACGAGGTGATTTCTTCTCATATGTCCAAGCCTTGGTGTGTTGATTTTCCTGATATTTGTACTGGTGGAAGGTAGCAAGTGCCGGTGGAATTACCGAATTAGTCAAGGTGCGTGCAAGTTGGCCTAGACACCAACGTTATAAAAGATAGATATTGTGAACTGTGCTGCCCAACTTATTACAACATAAGTTCTAATGTGAATCCTTCTTGTTTCTGTATCTCATACTATTTAGGAAGTTCATGCAAATGGAAGGTAAACACTGACTAGTAATACTGCAGTGTCGTTACTCAAAAAGAGAGCAATAAACTTGATATTATTCTTGAACTGAAGCACCAAACAAATAATAAATTTGTACTCTTGAGAAGGGCATTCTAGTGAAGAAAGTGTCGGTGTATCAGTTAATGTTTGACCTATATACTGTCTCTTATTAGGAAGATCCAGCAATTACTTATAGCTGTTTGAGTACCATATGTGAATACAGAGGAAGCGATCTGAAAATATGAATATGTTTGTCATGTCTTTTGTCCCATTTTTCTCTAGAACGGTACTTTGTATAATTGATCTGTAAACTGTTCATTCCCGTGACTAAAAACCATAAAGTTCAGTAAGAGTTGTGGTTTATGAATTGATTGATTATAGTACTTGTGATGCATTATTCATATTACTTAAGTTCTATTAATGTTGTTATTTATCTGCATTTTGATAAGAGATTGTTTACTTTGATGATTTGAATTCTAAAATCTACAGTCCCCATAAGCCGTGGAAGTTGTGTGAATTTTTTTGGATCAAGTTAATCTTGGAAATGTTTGCAGTCTCATAATTTCAGTTTCTCGTCCTGAAATTTTGGTCACGTGCAAATGGTGTATGTCCAGATCTATATGCTCACGATGTAATACGAATTCATGTTAGGCAGATTATTGCGAGAAGTTGAGCCTGAATTGATGGATGGTTTGATTCAGGCAACAAAAGATGGAGACCAAACTAAATTTCAGGCTTTATCTGGTTCTGAACTTTCGGCTACTGAAGATATTGATGAAGAAGTTGAAGAGACTGAATATGAGGATGACGAAGAGGTATGTCATAATCTCACTCCTCATTTTTCTTTTCTCAAAACAATCTGAGGGGATCAGAGTTTTTTGGCTGCTTTGCTGTGTTAAAAGTTATGACTGAGCACAAGAAACTAAAATTGCTAATTTATTTACATGAAAAATTGAACAAGTATTAGAACAGCTTTTCTGCACCTTTGTTTAATTAAAGAGCTGATCATGAAACCTGCATAATATGGGGGTAGATAGCATAACTGGACTGCAATCTAAAGTTCAAATTTCTTTTTTGCTTATTTTCAGAGTTCCGAGGACGATATTGTTTTAGCTGACAGATGGTTTGATGGCTTGGTCAATAAGGACGTTGACATTTCTAAAGAAATCTATTCTCTAAGTGAGGTTGATTTTGATCGCCAGGTTAGTTCAGCTGCTATGCGCAGGTCTGGAGTTACTTATTCTTTTTCTTTACATCTTGGATTTGCTGGTGTATAAGTTGAATTGACACTTGATTTTATGATTCTCATACTCAGTTTCTTGCCTGTATATGTTCATGTCGAAAGACAAATAACCGATAAATGAAAACTAGTAAAGAAGAAATAATATGGATAAATCAGTATTTCTGGCTGTCAAGTGTGCACCCTAACCTATATCGACATAGTTGTAAGCTTGGTTAAATGAGCCTTTCATTACTCTAAAGCTGAAAGGCGTCAACAATTACTTATGCTGTTTATACAGAATAAGCTGCCCCTACTTGAGAAATTAAAGAAAAATTATGTGCCTTTTGTATGTAAACTACAATTTGCTTGTCTTGCCAGGGAGGGATTATTTATCTGATTATGTTTTATATCATTGTACAGGAGTTACGTGTTCTTGTTAGGAAAGTGCAATCAATACGAGAAAAAGGAAGCAATTCAGACAAGGAGGAAGGAAAAGTAAATAGTGATGTTGTCCGTGCAGAAAAATCTCTCACTCGTTTCCTTCGAGATTTAGCGAAGCAGCTTCACAGCTAAATAGAGTATCAGATTCATCTGGGAGAGTATACTCCATACTGGCCATCAATAGATCCTCAAAAAGTACATTAAAATGTATTTGTAATACTTCCTAGTACACGCATGTACTATCTGGAAGTTAGGTCTCATTTCTCTGCCCCCATAGCTTCTTATTTCCCCTCTATTATTTTTCTCTATTTTTCTAGGGTAGAAGGGGGTTTGGGGGGTGGGTGAAGGAGGAGATTGTCTTTCTGCTGTAGATCAACATCCACTGTTTAATGCCATAAGCCATGAACTTTTGTGTGGAACACTAGTACTGGAGTTTTAATGTTAAAAACATTGAGAAATTTGCATAATGGTGGGCTGATAGTGAGATCGGGAATGACAGCTTGTTTGTCTTTATTGAACACTATAATGAAAGAATCTTGTGGTTTCGATATGTCACTCCTTTTTTGCATCAGCTGATGGTACTGAAAGACAGGAAGAGGAATGTCTGCTAGTGTTGGTTGGAGTAATATACCACTCATTGATTGAAGGACAAAGACATCCATGACATTTGCGTCGGCCATCGGCTGTTGCTGTACAGGTAATGTATTTTATTCAGAAACTTGGAGTACCAGAGAAATTTACAGATTGTCAAAATACATTCCTTTCAAGCGATGTTTCATTTTCAGCGTTTTAACACATACATGAGTCATCTTTAACTTTATTTTGCTGATTCATTGAACTGTAAATTTAGAATTTTCTTTGTTTAATTTCAACATTAACGGCAACACGTTCAACGCATGATTCATTCTTGGTAAAGAGAAACACTTATCCATTTATTCAGGCAGACAGTGGTTTGGTGTAATTCAAAATTGCTGACTAACGTTGATGTGTATACTGTATAGGTTCAGCTCATATGTTGTGTCTTGAAAAATTGTTGTAGATAACATGGAGCTATCAGCATCAGTTTACAAAGGTCGTGGCCAGGTCATTTTCTGCTTATTTAAGTTCTGTTCATATACCTTTTGGGTGTGATTAATAGCCATTCCTTTATCATAACTATACATAATAATATATGTTACATGTAAGTTGAACAAATTGTTGAATCAAAATGAAAAAAAAATAGGAATTTGTTTCTGTCGGTAGTTTACTTTTCTATATTTCGTAGGGTCTTTTTCCATGGGTTCATAACTTCATGGATAAACTTTCGAGGTCAAAACTCAATATTTGTTAAACTCGAAAAATGGTTAGTGGACGCTATTTCTACGAGAAAAGGAGTGGCCAGTGGAGAAAGGGATAAGGTACCCACTAGGGGGTATATGTGCTACTAATTTAGTGCTTATGTCTTTGTCCCAGCGACTCCAATGTCTTGTCAAACACCAAAAGATAGCGACTCTTAACCAAATGCCTTTTTTGTGAAATAGATGTCTCACATGAACATAGTAAATACACGGCCGCCGTGCATGCACTTAATTTAGTCATATTAAGACTGATTAATCTTCCACTCGATCAATTTGTTTGTTTGATTTTTCTTTTGACTTGATACAAAGTTTAAGATAGTGTAAATGATATTTATAAATCTTGTGCTCTTAAGTTAAATATATGTTGAATATACGAAAAATCATTTAATATTTTTGGTTTTTAACATGTGCAAGTTAATATTATAGAGTTAAAGAAAAAAAAAGATATTTATTTTTTAAACATATTAAAAAGACAAATAAGCTAAACATATTGGAGTAAGTATTTATCTCAATAGTCCAATTAATTAACTATTTAAATGTTATTATTTATTGATGAGGGTTTGATTTCTTATATATAGTATGGATAGTATAAATTTTAAGTTTTAAAAGGATATTGCTTTACTGCTTAGGGTTTAGCTGCCCCCTAAAAAGTAGACTAGTTCCTTTATTTTAGATAAGAAGATGGAAATTTTAAGATAAGTACATGTGCAGATTGCTTTTTAGAAAGTAACAATCAAATATATACTTATATTTTTTTGTATATAGAAATTTCAATTTATAATAGTATGCAAGCAAATAGGTGAGAGTAAAGCGAGTTCGAAGAATTTACATTTGGCATATTTTAATAAATTATTTCTTTTTAGATTAAACCATTGTTTTTCATATTGCTTCTCTGACCTAGAAAAACAAAAGTAGTAGGCTGGAAATGAACCTTAAAAAAACAAAAAATAAGTGGTCAGTGGATAGAAGCAAATTCTTAACGAACAGAGATTGTGGTATAAAAACTGAAATTTCTCAACCCTTTAATTAGAGATTTCGAATTTTAAAACAAATCATACTAGGAGTAGTTCTAGAAATAGGCTTTGAAATGCACAAATTCAAATTTAATGAGTCTCAATACGAGCAGTGACGTAGCCACAGCCACCTCAGGGTGTCCAATTGGACACCCTTCGTCGGATCTATATTGACATCTTTCGTCGGAAAATTACGTTGTATATATATGTCAAATTCTATATTTAAAGGAAATATATTATTGAACACCCTTGACAAAAGTTATGCCTTTGGCGCAATGGTAACGGGTGTCTATTAAATAAAGGAGATTTGGGTTTGAACTCAAATATCACAATATTTTTTTATTTTATCTTGACAGTCACACGCCATTATTTTTGGAAATTCTTAATAAAATTTCTGACTCCGCCATTGAATACGAATATCTGAAATCGGATGAAAATTTTTGAACACATGGAAAAACATAACCTGGTAATATTATCCATAGTCGCCATTCTAACAGTTAAAAACTTGTAGTCAAAAACATCGTCCTTGTAAATTAGCCGCCACTATTTTCAACTATTACCAAAATGTTTTAATTTATGGGACCTTAATTTATTTGACCACGTTTTTAAACATTTCATAAAAAATTCGAACATGTCTGACCAGACTTACCATAATTTGAGGGATCAAAAATCATTATCTTATCTTCAACTATTGACAATTCAAATAGATTATTTTATGGAATTAATGTTAATTGAAAATCAAATTATCCAAGATTTTTGGAGGGGGCTCTTTCATACGTAACATAACTTATGATCTATTTGGTCAAGCTTCTGAAAAATCAAAAATACTTTTGTTAAAATGCTTATTTTAGAAAGTTCAGTCAAACTTCTAAGAAAAAAGTAATGTTTTTGAGTAAGTAACAAAAGTTATTTCTCATACCTAAAAATAAGTATTTTTCACCATATATATATATATATATATATATATATATAATAAAAAAATTACTCTTAGAACCTTAGTCAGTCATTTATTTAAAATTCCTACCAAAACTTGTTTATTCCATCATTAAATTAATTAAATAATTTTATCTCCCCCTTTTAAATTGTATTATTGAAGAAGTATGCACTATGTAGTTTTATTGGATTGGTCAAAGTAGCTGTAGCTAAAAAGCTATAGAGTATTGTTATAAGGAAAGAGCAGTTGAATGATTAATAATGTTTACTAATTTTGGATAATAATAATTAAGCAAAATTAGGTAAAAATGAAAGTAAACAACTAGCTTTACAATATGGAGCTTCCTTAAAGTATATAACAATTAAAAGACTGTCTCAACTTTGTCAAGTGGCTAATAAGTTGGACAGATAAGACTTTTTCAAGATTCAGTCACCAAATTTAAAGCCCAAATCAAAATTGACTACTTACCAATAAGTAGATAAGACAATCTTGATTAATTTCCATGAAATTTCTTAAATGATCACTAAGTAGGCATTTGGATAATGTTTATTTCAAATTAAAAGTGAGGAAAAATTTAAGTTAGCTTCGATATGCAATGACCACTTTACAAAAAATGTTAAAATTTATGAGAATCTTGTTTGTTATTTCACTCGATGTTCAGTATCTATTATGTAGCTTGATTAATTAATTTGGATATGTGTGGGGAAAATATATTCCACTTAAGCGCTCACTTACATAGACGGTTTCATTTTTAAGGCTCAAACCTGAAAGAAACTATTATTTCTTGCAAAATATTTCTCAAATTAATTATAAGCTTTTGAACATATATCTCCTTGATTTGTAGAATCAATGAATACAAAATATGTGGTGACTAGCTACTATATACTAGTAATAGTTTTTATGACTTCACTTTGACATAAAATATTGAATGCGAATAAATATTTTAAAATTAACGTACCGAATATAGAGGGCATGCATGCACAAATGAACCGTAAGATGTTAAAAATAACAGTAGCATTGATTAATTAAGAATATGAATATGAAATATCCTACAATTTTATGTTGAAGTTGAAAATGAAGTGACAAAGGCCAATTCCATCAAGCTATAAAGACAATCTGATATTTATATTTGTATATTCATCTTTTTGTGATATGATATTTTGTTGGCTCCAGCCTAGCTACCTCTCTAGATTTTTCTTCCTTTTCCCATGTATACTCCTTTTCAAGAATCTGATTTTTCTTTTCCATTTATTTCTAACCAACAAAAGTTTAATTCCACACCTAAGATTAACGAGGGCGGGTCATAGAGAAGAAGAATTGACAAATTTTCTAATCTGACAAGCTTCTGAAAAAAGATATATATAATATACATCTTAGTTGAATTTGTACAAATTAATGAGACATGAACTTTTGAACTTAATAATAACGTAACTCAAGGAGCAAATTCACAAGGATTTGTTACGCTAAACTGACCAAAATACGTATCATGAACTTGATTTGTGAGATTTAATGTTATTTTCTTTGTGAATAAAGAAAACAGTGCAAAAGGCATTTATATTACTTATATCATGATAGGCCTCTAATTTGTCTTGTCATATGACTAAATGTGAGTACATGATGACAACCTTGCTACCGGCAAATAATATTGCTCCTGACGTTAGAGAATTATCATGATGAGACCAAATTGTATTTTTCCTTTAAATTATTTCTTTTTTATTCTATTATTAACAGATTTTTAATTTCATTATCTCTACTTGCATTTTTATCAGTAGTATTAACACTATTTTAATAGTTTCTTGCTTTTCATTTTTAGTTTCCACTCGTGTTTCTTGTGGTTTGATGATTGTATATTTGTTAGTTCAGTATGTTTTTCCTATCACATTTATTTGCATTTTTGTCAATTTACTTTTAATTGTGTTACTCGAGGCTATTGTCTATCAATAATAATATATGTATCTCTAGAAGGTAAGAATAAAATTTGTATACACACTATTTTTTCTCATATTTTACTTGTTAAAATTACACTCTCTCTATATATATATAATATTGCAGATATTTTCATCGCAATGCGTTTGTGATCAATGGAATCCATCATTAGTTAATTCTGAAAAATAATCATAATGGGATTATGCATTGAAATGACTCTTTCACCTAATTTCTAGGCTAGTTTGGTGAATTAATCTATAATAAGGTTTCGCTAGTTATCTTCAATCAAATAACGAATGAAGTGATGACATTTGTCATACAACAATACATAATGTACATTAAACGTATTTGATAATTGATAGACGAATATCTCCAATTTTCCTCGAATTTTTTTTAGAATTTCCATTTGTTTTCACCTGGTGTCCGGTACGTGTATTGGAGTCCGACTATTTTGGACTCACACCGGGCAGGCCTCCATTAGGGCGGAAACGCTCCCTATCAAATATTTTTTTTATACCCAAAACTCTAACCCCATACCTTTGATTAGGAGAAGAACAACTCTATCCACTGCACCACATCCTTTGATGATAAATAACACTTACGTATTTGTTTACTCAATTTCTAATTCATGCACTTCATAATTCGAAATCAAGTGGTATACGCTAGTGTTGATTAAAGGATGACATAATTGACGTAAAACTACAAGGAACTCGAATTATAAAATTGTCCTTTTTTGGGAGTTATGTTCAGATAAAGAAATACTGTTGGAAAATTGCTTTCAAAAGAAATACACTACTACTATTATATAAAAATTCATATTCCATAATTATAACATAATTACACATTATAGGTTACAATAACATATTAAATCCATACCTTTCTTTAAAAAAATTGATCCCTATTAATTGTATCATTATTAGTTTTCAAATGATTAATGAAGTATCTTAAGCGTTCACGATAACTCTAATATGAGTCAAAGTAAAATGGAATAACTTAATTAGCCGAATTGAGGTGTGTTTGTTACAAAGGAGAAAAAAAATACTTTTTAAAAATCTCTTTATGTATTTATTTTATTGTATTCGCTAAGTAAGCAAAGAAAAATCATTAATCCTACCTTAAAAATGAGACGCGTCGTGTGTTGAAGAATGGAAATGACAAATTCTATGTGAAATGTCATGTAACTTGCTTTTCCTAACTCTACGATGTTATTTTCCTCATCTTTTATAAATATTATTTTTCAAGAGAGTGCAAAAATAGAAAATTATGTATATATAATATGAGATGTAAAATAACTTTGTCTGCAAGTCGTAACTTCAAATTATTAGCGTAGATTTCATAAAGAAAAAGGGAAAGCCTAAGTTATGAATGTAACTTAGTTTTTTTTCTTTTTTTAAAACTTAATCTCTCAGAATTGTCAATCATATATAGGACTAACAAATAATATTCCTCTTTTGAAATTAGAGAGTCCAATAATTTAAGATAAAGAAAGAAATGTGGAAGGAATCATTTTATGACCCAATATTTACAATTAATTGGATAAACATGTAAACCTTTTTTTAACCTTAAAGAAAGGTAAATAGTTAGCTCATGAGGTAAAAGTATTGCTTAAAAGGAACACTCAATGCACAAATAAAATTAAATATTTGAAACATGAATAATGATATAACACTTTGACCTTTATAAATAAAATTTTATATAATCTAATTATACGATTTTCGATGTTAGATATAAAAAAAAATATATGTATCTAAAATTATTATTTCTTATCTCACTGATTAAATAATTCCCATATAATTTTGGGTACGTAGGTACGAAACACGTGAGGAATATTGTTGAAAAACGAAAATGTTGCATGAAATGTGAAAAAAGCAAAAAGAAAATGAAAAAAAATTAATGACATGAATACTTACAAGAGTGCAATAAAACGGTTAAAAAATAGTAGGTGTATTTTATTTTTCCTTCTATATTTGTCAATACAAACAAAAATGAAAAGTAAAGTATAAAAGATTACAGCAAGCAATTAATTGCGCAAAATATGACAAATTCAATTTGGACTTTCCTACAGCCTTCTTCTCGATACACTTTACTGCTTACCGTGTTATACGTCGCCTATACTTCAAACTATATTTAGTTTCGATCGTTCGGTTGCTGATTAGAATTATGCAGGTATAATTATGTAAAGATTAGATATTTAATTTTTATTATGTATAAAATAATATATAATTTCTTCAGAACTTATACGTATTTTGGTTATGTGGATATCTAAAATATCAATCAATCACCATAATAATTTTATACATGAAGATCTTATTTCCTATCTATCTACCAAACATCATATAAGTTAAATTAAAAATGATACATAATTACTTGAACCTTATCTAGCTACCAAACAACCTCTACTAATCTAAAGATATTCTCTCTATTTTAATTTATTCGTCCTATTTTAGTTTAACATGTAATTTTAAAAAGTAAAAATAAGTTTTTCCAAATTGTGTGATTTTAAAGTTAGAATAATAAAATTATAAAGAAAAAAATACATTGGTTCTGAAACAGAACAAAAATGACACTCTTTCTAACCTAATTTATATAAATTGATTTCTTATTTAGTAAAATAATTAAAAAAAATGATACATTTCATATTTAATAATAATTTAATTTTATATTTTTATTTTACCTTACTGAAATTATTTTAGATCGAAAGATTTAAAAATATTTCTTTTTTAAATTTCATAATAAGTTAAATTCACTTGCGTAAAATAATTTGGTAATAGTAGTAATCACTAATAATACAAATAAATTAAAACGGACGAACATAAATAACGAATACTTCACTGGTCCCACACTACTTCAACGTTACACTTCTTTCATTTTTCTCTATAAATGGATCCTCACACTTCTTCTTACCAAAAAAACATATATTTCTCCTTTTCCATTTTCAAGAGGAGGAAGAAGACTAGGGATTTTGATTCACAAGCTCTCTTTTGCATCATTAATTCATTAATATTCCCACCTTCTTCTTCAATGGCGCAATTTAAAGTTCTCTGTCTCTTTGCTCTGTTTTTAACAATTACAGAGCTCTTCATAACAGGTAATTATTCAGAAACAAAGTCAAAAAATGATAAAAAAAAAAAGCTTTGATCTTTATCTTTAACAGCATTCTTTTTTGGATCATATTGTATAAATAAGATACAATATTCATCTGTAAAGATTTACAAATGAAACTCTGTTTATTTGCTCTGTTTTTATCTCTTCAATAATTCAGAAAAAAAAAATTACACTTTAAAGGAAAATAAATTTGAGTTTTTTTAATCTTTAAGAGCTTTCATTTCAGATCATGTATATTTTTTTACTCCCTTTTGGTATGAATTTACAAGTGAAAAAACTCTCTCTGTTTACTCTGTTTTTAACGCATAATTCAGAAACCAAGATTTAAACTAAAATTGGAAATTAAACATTAAATTTGATCTTTCAGAGCTGATTTTAGATCAATTAATGTTCAAAGATTTGATTTTTTCCCCCTTTTTGGGTATATAAAATATAGGTGTAAATTCAGCTGCAACATTTACAATGGTGAATAAATGCCAGCAAACAATTTGGCCTGGGTTATTATCTAACGCCGGAATTGCTCCACTTTCCACCACTGGTTTTGTTCTACAAAAAGGCGAATCGAAAACAATCAGTGTACCCACTTCATGGGGCGGCAGATTCTGGGCTCGTACACATTGTACCGAAGATTCCACCGGAAAATTCACCTGCGCCACCGGCGATTGCGGTTCCGGTAAGGTCGAATGCGCCGGCGGCAACGCTCTACCGCCGGCAACTCTAGCTGAATTCACACTCGATGGATCCAACGGGATGGATTTCTTCGACGTCAGTTTAGTCGATGGGTACAACTTACCAATGCTTGTGGTACCACAAGGTGGTTCCGGTAACAACTGTACAAGTACCGGATGCGTGGTTGATTTGAACGGCGCGTGTCCGTCGGAGCTGAAAGTGATGAGCGTGGGAGGTGAAAATGTCGCGTGTAAGAGCGCGTGTGAAGCTTTTCGAAAAGATGAGTATTGTTGCGCCGGCGCGTATAATAATCCAACGACGTGTAAACCATCGTCATATTCAACGTTGTTTAAGAAAGCTTGTCCGAGTGCTTACAGCTATGCTTACGATGATAAAACGAGTACTTTCACTTGTGCTGGAGCTAATAATTATCTCATCACGTTTTGTCCTTCTCCTAATACCAGGTAAACTTACTTATTAATTTATTTTTTCTCGTAACAAACAGTTTTATCACATTCAAATAGTTAATCAACTTATAATTTTTTTTAATTTTGGGGGGGTTGAGGGAAATACATTGGGATTCGAGTTGGGAATGTGGCCTGTCAAATGGAACGTTAGGACGTTACTTTCAATGTAAAGACAAAATATCTATGAGATCATTATTTGTAGGGGTATGTGGGCTATAAGGTAATTAGGAGGGGTATTTTGGTACTTTAAATAATATGTGAGATCATTTTATAGGAGAATGGGTTCCACTTATGGTGAATTTTAGTACTTTAACATAATATGTGAGGTCATTGTAGTAGGGGTATTTTAGTACTTTCAAATGCTAATTAAGTCAGCTTTGGGAATTGGGAAAAATATCAAACTTAACGGCTTAAAGAGATTCTCTGAACCCAAAGACTATGAATTGTCCTTTTTATCCAAGTAGCCCACCAACTGGTCTAGTTTCGTGTGAATTCTGTCAAGTGGTTTATCACTTACTTATTCGAGTCGAGTGTCTATTGAAACAATCTTTATTTTTTTATGAGTAAAAATTAATCTACGTCCATGAGAATTCATATAGCTGACTCAATAATACGACTCCATTGCAGTCAAAAGTCGTCATCATCATCAAGTGGACAAAATCAAGAACCAGAAGATGGTAACAACCAAAACAACGACAACAATAACAACGAGCCATCAACGATCAACAACTCTATGGTATATGATGGTGCGTGGGATATCAGTAGTGCATCTTCACCCACCACGTGCATGCACGTGTTCAGTTCACCGGCCATAGCCGGTGCTGTCGCCTTCTTAACAGCCACTTTCCAGTTGCATCGTCAGCTCTTCTAATTTTTTATTTTTGACTTTATGTTGACACCCAAAAAAAAAAAATTAGGCGAAAAGGGCGGCCCAACCCGGCCCATGTTATTTTGTCGGAATTTGGGGTGTTGTATCACGTGTGGACCATTAAATTGGGCCTTGTGACCCACATGTGTGGCCCATGTGACGGGGAAATGAGTCAGCTTACGTGTCAATTTAATTGACGTACACCTAATTACCTTTTAATTGGTGAAAAAAGAGGTACCTCTATAGCCACAAAATTTAGATTTTTTAGGTTATTTAATTTTTTATTTAGAATTTTATTTGACTTTTTTTAGTTTAATATTTTAAATTTGAATTAAGATTGGGATTTTAGGTTTAGGAGAGGGAAATTCATTTGTTAGGTAGGTTTTAGAAAAATTATGTATAATATGCTTTATATTTGTAACCATTCCAGTTGGTGGAAATTATATACACTTAAAAAAATGGATTGGTGATTTATTTCTTATATCTTTTTGTTAATTTATTTTGTTTTTTCATGTCACATTCGATTAATGAGCCAATACAAGGGATCAAAAATAATATATTTACCCTATAAAAATAGGAGTGTAATCTGCATATATTTTATACTCTTTAAATTTTACTTGTGAAAACTGTATTACATATATATAATATGTGAAATTATATTAGGTATATATAATTTAGTGAATGGTGATGCTTGTTGCACTAAATATTTATAAGCTTACAACATTTGGTGGAAAAATTAATAAGTATTAAGTAACTTTCAATAGTGACCAAGATACATTATCAATAGATATTATAATACTAATCATAGTGTTAAAATAATTTTTAATATTTTATATAAATGCTTGGTTTTCGGAGTCATTGGTGTTTGATTCAAATTTGTACCATGTTGCTTATAAAAAAGAAAAGTGTTCTTCACCGATTTTTAATTTATTTTTTTGATTTAAATTCGAAATCTCTATCCCACAAAAGTAAGATAGGATTTGCAATATTCGATCCTTCTCCTATTTCACACAAAATATGTTGTTATTGTTGTTAATTAGCTCGATCAAGATCTCTAATTAAGATATATATACTCATTTCTCTATTTCATTTAGGTTAGAAGATGCTAAATTAGTCATCTTCAAACTCCATAATTGAGCCACTATCTTTTGTCCTACTAATTAGTTTCAGTTGAGAATTATGATTAGTATTCTTATAATATACATAAGGCATTATTAACACGTAGCGTGATTTGCATATCTATAATTATTAAGTGTCATACTTTAATTATTAAGCCTTCATTCCTACTAGTTATTAACGTCCAAATTAAGGGATTAGTTAATTAACTGCTGTCTGCTAATCCAAAATCATATTGCATGTTCATCTTATTAGAGAAAACTTACCAATAAGAGAAAAGATTAATCATATCTTATATAAGCAACCTTTACTAACAAACAATCTAGTGATGGCTTAGATAGAGACTCTTTATATTGGTTACAAAAACTCACCCAATAATTACGCATAAATAATAGATTTTGAACCCTACTTAGAAGAAACTAATGTTTTCCAAATCTAAATTGAATAAAGCCTAAATTTTGAATGTATATTTTTTGTTGGAAAAAACGCTATATATTAAAATGCCAGAGTACTATACTAATATTCTCTTTGTATCATAAGTTTGTCAGTAAAAATCTCAAAACAATAAGTAGAAGTATGTTCATGCATTATTTGTTCTAAGAAGTTTGCCATACATAAAAACATTGTAACTATTAAATTAATTAGGGTACGAATTATTAAAAAAAAAACACAATAACTCGCAAATCATAAAGAAATATTACATATGTTAGGGGCGCAAAATGCAACGAACTCTATAATATTTTAAGCCAATAGTAGAGTCCATCTTTTTCTTTTTTATTCTTTTTCTATTTCTTCAATTTTATAAGAATTTAATTGCATTAATAATTCATCTCCATCTATCACATGTAACACGGAATTATTGGATGTCCACTTTTTCTATAGCATGAAAAAATGGACAAATGCAAAGGAAAAAATTCCCCCACATATTTAGTGCATAATCTTCAGTAGATATGATATGTAATCGACCTTTGACCTTAAGCTAAATCCTTTTTTTCTTTAAAAAAAAAAGTCCTTGGGCCAATGAATTAATTTATTTGAGCCGAGAATTTATCAAAAATAATCTCTTTACCTTCACAAAATAGAATAAATCGGCATATTCTCCAGACTAATGAAATTACACCTAATATATTGTTGTTATTGTTATTATAATATCACGTAGTTGAACTTTTAATGATAAGGGTATGGAAAAAGTTGTGTTGCTCTTTTATGAAGCAATCTATAATGATGTAATATAATCTCACGGTCCTGACAAAACATCCTCAATTAATTAGGATACTTTAATAGGTAAATTTTATATAGCTATCGTAAAAATATCCATTCTAGCTTCAACAAGTATTAAGATTGTGGCATGTTATAAGTGTTGTATTATTTGTATGGCCTTAGCACAAGAGATTGGTGATATAAAGTGTTAAACTTTTAAGATTTTTAGTATTATATTCATTGTATTGTTGAATTATGGGATAAAATCTAATATGTTTTAAATATTATAGTAGGTTTATGCATATATATTTATTTTTTGTGTTATAAGTTATGAATTCAGAACTCATAATTGAAAGGATACATCCGACCTATCTGACATCACTGTAGTATGGGAGATCATTTGTTCATTACATAATTTTTTATAATTCTCATATCATGAGATAGCTTTTGAATTGACGCAAAATTTATTTCTTATCATAACATTAGAGCTGAAACTATTTCAACATGAATTGGTAGTTATGTCAAATATATTTTACTTTTTTGTTCACTTAATCACTTGGGAAATTGATTGATATTTATCAACCAACCTTACCAGCTAAATTGGAGTACGTATAAAGTACTTTGTACAGCTCTCCTTGTACTTTTGGATTGCAATCTCTAATATCTCATGTGGGAGGGCCGGAGTCCGAAAACTAGTTATACAAGTTCCGATAAATTTAACAATTTTTATTTAGATCAGATGTTTGTATTAGGAATTTCATTGAATATGTATAAAAATTTAACTATGAACCTTGTAACTATGATAATTATAGTACGATGACAAATTTAAATCCATAACTCTAAATTCTGACTCCGTCTCTCTAATAGTGGTACAAATTGACAACATACTTAAATTTTAAGTGTAAGTTTGTAATATTTGATCATTATTAGTTAGGTTAAGTGGATAGCATTTTGGCTAATTTTTTG
This sequence comes from Solanum tuberosum, assembly GCF_000226075.1. Lineage (NCBI taxonomy): Eukaryota > Viridiplantae > Streptophyta > Magnoliopsida > Solanales > Solanaceae > Solanum > Solanum tuberosum. Next base: position 1,411,939 of record NW_006238958.1, read on the forward strand.
TTTCTCCTTGGTAAACGATCCAATGAGTTGGAGAAACTCACCAATCTATTCATTAATTTGGTTATAATAATATTGTTTTAATTTAAGTTAGAAAATTCTAGAAATTTTTAATGAAGACAAAATCAATACCAAATTAAAATTTCTTTTTCTAACTAATTACCAATTTGGACTGAATTAATGGATCGGGTTATTTATGGGCTTAAATTATTCATTCGGCCCAATGCAAACATTTTGGACAGTACTGCACAGCATCATTTAAGGAATAGCCATTTATTAAACTTCTTTTGTATTTGTAATCACTCTGTTGCCTAACGTTCCCCAAGCAACATAAGTGGTGAACGGCCACTACTTTTTTGGTGCGCATTGAGTTAATTCAATTATGTATAGTGACTTGCAAATTATACAGTAGACGTAACACTAGATAAGTTTGATACGACAATCTCAATTAAAACGACATTTTTAGAAGAAAAAAAAAAAGATCTTTGACCTTTTGTTTTTATAGATTATCGTATGCTGTATCAACTCAATGACTTGCTTTCTTTGAAGACCATTTTTTTTTAAACCCTCTGCCGCTAATTTTAGATCCGCATTGAATAATTTTATTTTGTGCAATAACTCAAAAATCACACAGAAGTCAAGTTTAACATGACAATTGACAAGCTTAATTGAAAAAACATTAATTAAAAAAATCGATCTATGATCTTATAAATGGAATACCACCTACCGCACTAATTCAGTACCAAATGGCCAAGGATGCGACACATGTCATTCTCTTTTTCCTTTTATATATATGTTCAGTATTTTTTTCCCTCTTAAGATGAAAATAGTATGTTATCTGTATGTAGAAAATGTATGAAACATTTAGCCACTTACTAGGAACTTGTCCTAACCTATATATATAATATCTTTACATTTGAAAAGCAGTTCTATATATGAAATGTTTGGTTTCTCTTGTTCTCTCTCTTTTTTCTTCTTCTTTCACATAATAAAAGAAACAAATAAAAAAGATATGCAACAAAGCGTCCATGACACGATACAATATTGTTAGAGTTCGATGCATGTGCGAAGATGAAATAATCGGTTCTAACCGTTGGTGTTGAATAGACTAGTTGAACTGCATATGATAGTTAAAGTAGACTGAAATTAATAAAGATAGGTCAATGGTCATTAATCAATATAAAAATTACTTCAATTTAAACAAGCCGAATTAAAATTTAGATGAACTGAATCAGACCAGTCAATATAGGTTAGGCTAATAAGCGAATGAGTTATTAACTTATTTAAATTTAGACAAATTAAATAAATAATATTTTCATAGCTCGCTATAAATGTTTGCTAAAATAAATCCTCACCAAATTTTGAAATGGAGGTATTTTGACATGATGAGATTTTGGTGGGGGTCTAGAAAATTTCACCACACTTTCAATAAAAATCACTATTTAGTTTTTTTTTTTCTCTCCGAAACAGAACCTCTTTTATTATTGCATCAACGGAATACATAATTTAAACATATCTTTTGCATCCTGGATGATCCAACTTGGGAAAAACTTCTCCCAAGAGATTTCCTTCAACAAAGAGATAGAGTATCTAGCTAAACTATACGTTATTTTGTTCACATATCTAGAAATATATATAAATTCTACATGATTGAACATGCTTGAAAGCTTCCAAATGTCTTCACACAACACTTCTATCTCCCATGAAGTTGTTACTCGTTTCTGAATCATATCAACAACATTTTTAGCATATGATAAAATCTTCACTCTCTTCCATCCCTTACTGATAGCATATTCAAGAGCTTTCCTAATAACAATTGCTTCAGCAGTCATGACTCTCCCAACAAATTGGATTGGGGATCCATGGGGATGAAGCAGGTTCCCAAGGCTATCCAAAGCCACAATACCGATACTTGCCCTTCCATCATCATTCTGCAATTCTGCATCTGTAAACAATAAAATGCCATCTTGCAAATTTGTTAGTTTAATCACAGAATGATTTCTAGAGGAACAAGAAGAAAGACTTTTTGTTAGTAACTCTTTATATTCTTCATACTCAAACATAGATCTAGAAACAATATCTCTTGGTTCTAACCTTTCCTGCTTAAACAACCAACTATTCCTACCTTTCCAAATTTGCCACATAATGTTAGCACTCAAGTTTAACAAGTCAATAGATTCAGGAAAAGATTTGGTATTTTAGAACAAGTCATATCACCAGATAGAAAAATCAATAATATATCCTATATCAGGCCAATTTATAGGACAATGCTTCCACACAAGTTGAGACCGAGGACATTTGAATAACATATGTTCTATATCTTCAGGTCCAAGACCACAAATCTTACAAGTCTTATCTACATTGCGTAGTCTTTTTGCTAAATTACTATGGACTGGTAGAGAGTTAAGCACACATTTTGTCAAAAAGTGTTTAAGCTTATTTTTAACTCCCAACTTCCATAGGAAGTCTCAAAAACATTTTGGAAAAGAGTGACAACTCGCTTGAGCTTCCGAATTTTTCATTGTCTTACCGATCAAATCCCTTGCGATGTAGTAACCTGACTTAACTTCATAGTTTCTTGTTTTTGTATGGTGCCATATTAACCTATCATTAGAACTTGCAATAGAAATTGGGATAGACAATATAGCATTAACATCTTCAGCTTCAAACAACGAATTAAGCTCTTGTATTTTCCATGTGTGCATATTCTTATCAATTAAATCAGATACTACTAAATCGAAATTTCTATGGCCATGGATACTCTTAGGGATGAAGCCATTATTATTTGGTATCCTATCATTTTTTTAAAAAAAAAATTTGGTTTCTCACCCGGTGTCCGGAGCCCACATTAGAGCTCCGACTAAATCTGGATCGCACTCTGCAAGACCCATTCGGGGGTAACGCTCCCAACATAATTTTCTCCATACCCAGGGATCGAACCTGAGACCTCTGGTTTATTTTCCTATATTATGTGTATTGGTCTTAAATATTTGTCCTTCGTGACAAATACAAGAATATTATTTATTTTTTTGAGAGACGTAAATTTATATTTTTATAATTATAATATCTCATAGGTTCTACTTGGGATAATTTTTGCCCGTAAAAAAATTAAGTTCCGCTAAGCATCTGATTAACGACCTGCCCATTTAAAAGATAATTTGTCCAAATCCACCAAATCCTAATGCCATCTGATTAGGATTTGTTTTTGATACTTTGCATTAATAATCAAATCCAGATCTAGAGAATCAATTTTCTTTTAATCTTGTGTCACCTCAGTTTTTTGTAGGGTGATTAAAAGTGTTGTTCCCTTAATTATGATATCATTATGTCTGATTAAAACAAAATTAAAGTTGATTAATTTTCCACAACGTTAAAAGGTAATAATTAGCCTTTAACATGAGTAAATAAATAGTATGGTACGACAATATAATTATCAAGGTTATACATATTTGATATTTACATCAGAGTTCAAACTATATGATCAATTTATTTAGGTTATAATGCTTCTCAATTGACTACGATTACGTGATAACAATTTATATAAAAATATATGTAATTAATTTATATTGATGAAAAACTAGTTCTCATAGAAATTTTAATTTTTTAATTTAATTTCTTGATCAATATAGGGTGTCGAACAAATTGACTTTTAACAAATATAATAAAAGATGACCAACTTTAATTTGTGATAATGAATTGACAAGTTTATATGCTTTTTGTAGGTCATGCATATATATGGGTCTAATTAATTACCCTTTAGCTTAAAGTTAAACCTAAAGGTTATCATGAATGCCTTCTTTAACAAGAGGACAAGAAAACTTAGCTAATAAGCTATTGCCTAAAATGGATATTCTCTTTTACTACTGATCAATGGGATGAGGAGACGATAACTTTGGATTAATGCATGATTAAGGTAAGAAATTTGTGTATGCTTATTATTTTACATGTTGTAGCAGATAATTTTTATATTTTTAAAATTTTATATTTAATTGCACATTTTACAGAGACTTGTCAATAGATATTTTTTGAGTGATATGATGAATAAGAGTTTTGTAGTAATGATTTATATAACTTGAAGAGAAAATACATAATTACCCCATCGAACTTATACCAGTTTTTGAAGTAGACACCAATAATTTGTGCGAGTTCTATTACCCCACGAAATTATTTTAAAGTAGCATATATACCTCCTTGGTCATTCCCAGTTGTAATAAGGCAGGTACAAATCACGCACCATCCCTAATCTACCACCTGTCATTCACAATTTAACTTTTAATTCTTTTCATTTTTGCCTTTACTTTTCTATTTTTATTTCTTTTTATTTTCTTTTTTGAATTTTTTCTCTTTTAAATTTCTACTTTGCCTTTGATTTCTCGAATTGGTTTTTTTGAATTCCACCACCACAAATCATAGTGACAACATTTCATCATTGCACTACTTAATCACTACTAAATCATGACAAATAATCAATATATGAAAATTAGAAATTCTATCAAACTTAAATTTTAAATCATCATCTTCATCTTAAATCACCTTCTTTATCTATTAGCATCACCATTTTTTATCTTTAAGTTTTAGGAAAGAGAAAACTACTTAGTTAAGTTTAAAAAAGAAGAAGATAGAATCTAATAATATCACATTTTAAAAAACAAAATCTGAGCAAGAATGGTGATTTTTAATTTGTGGCCTGTTGAAAAAGCTTCTTAAAAGGCTAGATGGAAAGATGAGTCTAATTTATTAATTAAAAAAAATCAAATTAAAAATGCTACATGGTATTTTAACACTGGTTTGGGGCAGTAATATACTACTCCTTCACGCGCCTAGTTTTCGTGAGAACACAATTACAATAGAAATGGCTGAAAAGGATGTATTTATCGCGAATATAAATAATTTCGTACGGTAGTAAGACCCCACAAACTTTAGGTGTCTACTTCAAAAAAAGACATAAGTTTAATGAGATAATTATGTGTTTTCTCTAATTTAAACTCTAAGTTCGGATAATTTACAAGCTCATGCATGTAGCGATTCAACACAATTCAATAGACTTGGTTTAAATATTGTATTTGTGTTTAAAACGTCACAAAATTACATAATATTGTTAAATAATTTATCTATAGCAAACTACTTTCTTAAAGTTCAAAAGTCATAAACTAAAAATCTTAACTTTACCCTCTTCTTAGACTCATATTTTATATAGGATTTAAGTTTTGTCGCATTAACCTAGAAAATATGAACACATCAGAAACGATAATTTACTTGGTACCTTGAAAATATTTACATAATTAGTGTATGTTTTATATAGAGGCTTATATACATATATATAAAGAAGCTTCTTACGGTCAAAGATAAACTTGTTTGCTTTTATATATATATATAAAGAAGCTTCTTACGGTCAGATAAACTTGTTTGAATTTCGAAATTTGAAAAGTGCCACATAAAATGAGACGGAGGGAGTATAATCTTTTTTCATGCATGTCCCCTGTAAGGCTATAACTGTCATTTTAATCTGTAGCCACATCATTCAATGCTCATCGTGTCTCATCCTTTATAACTTTTACGTAGATTTGAGAGATTATTTTTTTTTTTTGGTAGAAAAAGGAGGTATTATTATATATTAATATGCATTATTACAGGTTAGTGGCAGCATGCTGCTATTGTTACTCCTACTAGGAGAAGGGAGCTGCTATAATAATCCGATTTATTTGATTAGTTATTCAAACAATAGCCAGTGACATATATTTACTTAAAATTTTTATATAATATGGAAACTATAATGTATAATTAAACATTAGGAAATGTATCACTGGTTGTACAAATCATTATTATAATTAAAAATATAGACTTTTGTCACATTGTTATCCATAATTTCTAGCTAGGCGCGCAACAGATAGTAAAGTTTCAAGAACCAATTAATGGATCATACTTGGTTAGATAATTATCCTATTATTAAATTGATCACCTAACAAAGCTAAGAATATAAAGATGTAATGCACGAAAATGCCAAGGATTTAAAATGTGTTATATAGTATTATCTTCCAGCAAAATTAAAGAAGTTTCGATGAGCCCACTTGCACCTTATAGGCGAATTCATAATTTAAATTTATGATAATTAACCTTAAAAGTTTTTAGCATTGAATTTGTTATATATTCTAAAGTTGTATGTTCATACCTATAAAAACTCAGACCTAACAATTTTACATGAGGCCTTAGCATATATTATATTGAACAAACTAAATATAAAAATGATTTTGACTATGATATAATTTTAACTAGAAAATCTAACTCTAACTCATATGAGTATCGTCGAAAAATGGAAATAAGATAAAAACAAATTCTCTCGACCAATGTGGAATTAGTGACCCCTCTAAAGAGAAGTTTCAAAGTTAGAGACGAAAACTTTTGAGAAGGAAGTGACTCAATTGAATCTTTTTAAAATACTGTAGTATTTCTAGGGAGAGGACAGGATAACGACTCAAAAAGCTAGGGTGAAATTATCCAAAAAAGAAAAAGGACCTTTGCAACATGTTAATGCACGTTGCTGGTTATTGAAAGAAGTATCCATCATAAAATAAAACGTCGGTCGTAGTGGAATGATTGAGTTTTGTTAAAGAATGACTAAAGTCCCACATCGGTGGTTAATGAGATGGGTGGACTCCTTATAAGGCTTGGGCAATCCTCCTCCCTTTGAGCTAGCTTTTGGGGTGTGAGTTAGGCCCAAGACCTAATTTAACATGGTATCAGAGCAGGGCTCATCTCACCCGATGTTGGGGACCCCAAAATCAAAATTGCCCACGCACCAGATGCTAAGCACTGGGCGTGAGGTGGGGTGTTAAAGAATGACAAAAGTCCCACATCGGTGGTTAATGAGATGGGTGGACTCCTTATAAGGCTTGGGCAATCCTCCTCCCTTTGAGCTAGCTTTTGGGGTGTGAGTTAGGCCCAAGACCTAATTTAACAGAGTTCCTGAGAAGTTTTGAGTTCGAGTTCTTGAGAACGGAAAAAAATCTACTTAGAAGTGTCATGCACCCTCAAAAACCTTAAAATGCGTGAATTCAGATTTATCAAATCTCAATATAAGTAGAAACATAGCGGGAAAAAAAAATATCCACCAAAAAGAGTCATGCCCATTTTGGTATATTTGAGATATGCATGGTGACCCATGATGCTTTGTTAATAACACGCTAAAAGTAGTTAGTGCTTATTTTTAACGAACATTATCTTGTTTGGTGGTGAGCTAAGGAAGACTGATTGCGACCATTTTAGCCTTTTGAATTTATGTTGTTTAATAATAATTTGTAATAATCAAATAGCCATCAATGAGTTTAATTAATTTTCACGTCCATTTCTCTCACCACCCCTTACCCTTATAAAGGCCGATGAAAGAAACATTATATGTTACTTCCCTCTGTCCCTATTTACTTGTCCACTTTTGAATTGACACACTTATTAAGAAAACAATTAATGACATAATGAGTTTACCATTTTACCCCTGTTAATTATGAAGTGGATGAAAAGTTCTACATTTTTCAAAGTAATTAGTCATTTAATTGAGGGTATAATAGGTAAAGAAAAATTCGTCCTTTCTTGATTTGTCAAAATGGACAAGTAATTACGGACAATTATAAAAGAAAAAGTGGACAAGTAATTAGAGACAGAGGGAATAATATTTTTTTATAGGTAATTACCAGCAAAAGAATTGATATAGTTGGTAAGTGACATTTAAACGATTAACTTATCTATATAATAACTATTTGAGAACATGCATATATAAAAATTAAAATTTGAATCGAAAGTGTTTAATTTATCCACAATGTATCTATGTATGAAGCTTTTTTTGTTGCAAAATTATCGTGGCACACTTATCCACCCTTTCGAGTTCTTCCATTCAAATTTCAATTAATACTAAAGATAGTAAAGCAAAAGCATTATTAATTTACTAATTATTTATTAAAGAAAAGAGACGGCAGGTGATTAGTCAATTGCATTAGGTTAAAAAAGCAAAACTGGTCCTAATTGCAATTGTATTCCTAGTGACAAAGGATATACTTCAATTTTTTGACTTTTATAAATAGTGACACATAATGAATTTCAATACTATCTGGTTTGCTTACATGTACGTAGTTGTTAATATTAATGAGTATAAATTACATACATCGTCAGTTTATAGAATTTAATTACGCATAATTGCAACTTTCAAGTGGCTCAAGTAATATATACTAAGTATTTTTTTTAAAACAATAAATATAATTAATTGTTTATCGATGAAAATATGATATATATATTACTTGCTAGGCTACTACAAACGTAAACATAATAATGATATAAAACTTTCTTATATTGACGATAGATATAATTTAGACTCATTCTAGTAAATTAACTATAGTTTACACTATAACTTTATCGAGAGTCTAATATAATTCTTCATAATGTTTCACTATGAAAAAATTGAAAGTCACTTGACGGTAAGGAGAGGAGATCACATATAAAGTTTTTTCTTAATTCATTTGTTTTGAACTTCGTGTTCAAGAACTCCCTTTCATCTATCTCCTTCGTTATGAACAAAAAAAATGGAATGAAATTTCAGTTATATACTATTCTTACTACGAATCCTTGTTGATGATTTCGAACTTCGTTCACGAAGGAACTAGACTTTTGATAGGCTAGACCTTTTTTATGAGTCATTTTATCTCGAAAGAAAAATGAATTTTGCTCCCCTGGGCGCTACATGGTTCACTATAAGGAAAAAGGATATTGCATCTGGCACGAGATGATAAAGAGAGGCTTCATATGTAGATGAACAATAAATTAACAAAGCTTTGTATTTTATAATGTAGATATAACTTCTTGGATCAATGAGAGAAATATATAGTCAAACGTTCCACACTCTTGAAATGCGCTTCTACATTGATCGATGAACTTGACAATGTAACTTAATTTCGTTTTCTTATGTGGTTTTTAATCTATGAATAATGGTTATGACCATCATAAATTAATTACTCCCCCCCCCCCCCCCCCCTTTTTTTTATATAAA
>NW_006238958.1:1421278-1511857 GCF_000226075.1 Solanum tuberosum
TAAAGTTTCTTTAATTAAAAAGTGTTTATTTTTATCCCCTTTAAGACATGAACTAAAAATATACCCCCCCCCCCCCCCTCCCTATTTTTGAAGTATGATCATGACTAAATAGATGTGCCTTTGCTTTATTTAAAGGAGTAGAGATCTCTTGAGAGTATTTGAAAGAATATAGAGATATTGTGGTACATTAAGGGTCAATGCAAGCCAAAAAGAACAAGTGGACTACGTGGGAATAGCTACTTTTCTCATCAGCACCACAGCCTTTTGTTTTTTCTAGATTTTATTTTATCAAGGTCAAATTACTTTTCAGATTTTCTCCATGTGAAGTGTTTTCTATACCTCTCTACTTGTCATCTTTCAACTTCCTTTTCACAATCTTATCCTAGTTATACTCTAAATTCTACTTTTTCAATTAAAATTTGTGATCATGTTTGCCCAATAATGATAAGGAGAAAGATTCATTGATAAGTTATAGACGTCATAAGCTATATTCAGAATTTTGAGTTTATGTATTCTCAATGTTAGAAAAGATAATATATTGGTTTCTAAATGACATTCATTCATAATTGAACAAAGCTACTGAGTTTCCATCAATATGTAGCTAGAACTCAAGATTCAACTTTGTACGCAACTAACTTTGGTCTGAAAAAGAAGCACTTAGTAATGTTTTTTGACTTAACTATATGGTATTTGATATACTATACTCACTACTCACTAGCTCGATAAAATTGAATTTACACGCGAAAAAAGAATTTAAATCTTATTCACCAAAGTTACGAAAAAGCTTACATGATTAGTGTAACTTGTCATCCATATACATAGTGAGGATACTGGATACTTATAAGTTATAATATCTACTATAAGCTTTTGTATTATTTTTTTATATAGTCAATGAGTAAAACTTTAATCTAATTTTTTTTTAAAAAATTTATGCACCGTTATTGACTTTACACGAAATCATGAACAAGTATTAGGATTTTTATATGAACATGAACACGCATACCACAAAAAACTTTGTTTTTTTCTACATTAAATTAAAATAATTAAAGTAGTCCTATTCTTATCGTAAAAACAAGTTGAAATTAATTTTGTGGTTGATGACTAACAAGATTGATCTAATTATAAAGTTACATTCACATGTAGATGTGTCCTTAATTAATTTCACCTTAATATCTTTTTCTTTTCTTCTTTTTCCTAAAGAATTCTCCAGTCTCTAAATGACCAATTTGATCGTGTGGGTCATTCTTGTCAAAGTGCATTCCACGACAGCATTATTCTAACGTGAACCTGCCGCCAACCGTCATGTCCCGGTTCAAAATATTTATCGTGATTTTTTCTTGGTGTATGTGCAAAAAAAATTATTAATCGAGATTTTCTCCGATGTTTAAGATAGATTAACTCATGTGCATGTGTTGTTCCCATCAGAAGCGAAATTAGAATTTGAGGTTTATGAATTTGAAATTTTAATTCTTCAACTTTACTAGATTCTAAATTAATAATCCATATGTATTCAATGAATTTCTTCCTATAAATTCATAGTTTGAACCAAGGTTACTTGATTCAGTTGAATCCGTAACCAACACACTGGTTCACATATCTCATTTTCCGTATTTAAGATTGTAGATGAGATAATTATGCATTTTAACCCTTCAGTCCCTTAGAATAATAACTGATAAAAACTTATCCACACCCGGGATGGCGTATAAATTAAATTAATGTAATTTTCATAATTACGTGATTTAATGAAGTAAACACACACTATATATGCAAATGTTGGTGTTTTTTTTTCTTCTAAATTTCTTTCTTTTTAGGTATTTAATTTATTTTACTTTAGATGTTTCCCTGAAATAACATGGATATATAGTGCAATATCTTTGTAATTAATATAACCTAAAAGTAATATTTATTATTTTAAAAAGTTGCATATTTGACTTGACCTCTTACGTAGAGATTGGTAAGGACCCAAAATGACATAAGTACTGATGCATAAGCCCAATGGACATGTTGGGCCCATTACTTTTCCTTTCTTCCCAAGGGCCCATTACTTTTCCTTTCTTCAAATTAAGAAAATGAATTGTTCATCCTTTATTTATTTATCGGAAAATAGCCTAAAATACCCTTGAAGTATTGAAATTGTTCCAAGTTTTAGTGCTTAGACTACTATGAATTAAAGAATTATGAAATATATTACTCGGTTATTCTAATTTATGTGATTTAGTTTGACTAGTCACAAAATTTGAAAAGAAAAAAAAAAGAGTATTAAAATTTGAAGTTTAACTTGAGTTATAGATTATTTTTATATCGAGCTAGCTCATATTTAATTTAGTTATTATTAACTGCTTAATTAAGGAGATATTCATTAAATTTGGAATTTTAATGTATCGTTTTCACTTAGGCTTTTCGATTAATTTTAAATCATTGGACACCATGGAAGCATGCATTTATTCATTGATTCTGGTACGATGTATTATTAATTAAAATTTAATTGATTAATTAAAAACAATCAATTATCAGATCATTGAGAATCCAATTCCATTTGAAAAAAATATTTATAAAAAAATTCTTCACCTTTTGTTAGGTGGAAATTGGAACATTAGACAGTATCCTCATTAGAGAGAGGAATCAAATTTAATTAAAGAACTCATATAGAAAGTGTTAGTGTTACCAACGAGGTTTGTGGTGAAATATTACATATTTTTGTATTTTTATATTATAATTTTGAATTCAAGTCCCGAGTATGATATTTCTTTTGTTAATAATTTTTTTATCTTTATATGAAACCTTTTAGAACGAATCCAAATATAATCAAACATTAATACAAACTAAGAAAATCAAACACTACCGATGGAATATTTTTAAAAAAAAATAAAATAGACAAGGGTTTAACAGGAATTGGTCTCTTGGTCTCCATATAATTGGCCAAACATGGAATCTTGAAATTAAATCTTTTTATTCAGAACTTTTAAGATTTTGTTGTACGGACTCTGTAAATTCATATGATTTGAAGGAGCTGAGGTATATATATATAATCTAACAAATATTCATAATTAAAATTCTGATTACGACTTTTGATTAATACAAATTTAATGCTTGAGTTAAAGTTATTAAATTAGTAAAAACCTATTAGTTTATAACACTTTTATTGTGGTTCTGCTCTTTGTAAAAGATAATATCACATTAAAGTAGAAATATATTATTTTTTTCACATCAACGTAATTAGTAAACTTTACCCTTCCTAGTTAAGCACATTATTACTACCCTTCAATTTAAGCACAGTATTATTCCAAATCTAATATTTAATTTATAAAGATCCTTGTACACTTGAATAAAATTTCTTCTATTTTTCCTGTCAGTGTTCGATATCTTTTGAGACTTGATTAATCTAAATTTGCATCGATAAGTCCAAATTAAGGAAAATGTGTTTCCTAGCTACTACAAGAAACTCCATACTCAAAGCTCAAACCTTTGATGATATATACATAAAAATCTCTTCTTCTTTTCCACTCGGTGTTTCATGTCCATTTTTAGACCCAACTAACTCTAAATTTGCATCGATAAGTCCCATGTTAAGGGGAATGTATTTTCTACTATAAGAAATCCATATCCAGAGCTCGAACCTTTAATGGTACATCAAAATCTCTCATGCATAAGAGCAACTAATTATTTTTTCCATCAAAGCCTTTTTCAGGACCGTTTAGGTTAAAGCAACAAAATCTTGAAAACTTTAGCTTATCTCTGTTTTTTTTTAACTAATAAAAGTTTTGGTTCACATAATGAAAACTTTATGTCAAATGTGATGATGATCTATAAAATTTTGGTTTGTAATTTTTTTTTGGTCTGCTGTCGTTACGTTGCTTTGGTTGCAAAAAGTGAGTAATTAACCAATGTGATTTAGCCTACTATAAAAGTTACAACAGATAACTTTACTTAAAGTTGAACCATTTACACAAATATCTAGTGGTACATTTTCATAAATTCTATAAAAAAAATCATTGAAAATTATTTTTAAAATGGAATAAGAAAGTATATATTATATATAGAGTAGAAGGGACTAGACCAAAAGTAGGCATATCCCTGATTTTTTTTCATTTACATTTCAAATATATAATATAGTCAGTATAGTTCTACCAGCGAGGTCTAATGTATGTTAGGTGATATTAGCATCACACATTTATATATATATATCCATTCCAGTTTAAGTTGCATATAAAGAACTTTTACACTACCGACAGAGGCGGACCAACACCTTTAGGAAAGAGTGCATGTGCACCCACTAACATTGGAAAATATCATATGTATATTTATTTTGAGAAATTGGCAGAAATTAGGATATAGATAACAATGCACTCATGAAAAGTATAGGATTGTCGTTTTGCTGATGGTAAAAGCTAGAGAAATCATCCTCAGAGTAGGGATCAAATCCAGCTAAAACCCTTTTTCATTATTTTTGTTTTAAGCTTAGCTTAGAGCTCATATTTGAGCTAATTAAGGTAATATTGATGCACCCGAAGTCTTCAAATTTTGAATTCGCCTTTGAGTCTACTAGGAAACTTTTAATATTCTAGAAGATAACTTATTTTAATTTATTTTCATGATTATGAATTTTAAATTTTAAGAAAACTTTATAAATATTCTTTTAGTGATCTAAATTCTAATAATATTCTACTTACTATGTAAATAACTTAAATCCATTCCAATATAATTATATTACACATTTCCACTCTGTCAGTTCATAGCTTTCCACTCTTTCATTTTCCACTCTTTAACTGCTACAACTGTTTTCTTTCTCATTCTGATCATTCACGTAACCAAAAGCCCTTTACCGTCATGCAGTAGATTGAGTTATTCTTCTCTTAGTCAGAAGTTTTGATTTATCGAGTTTTTTATATGAATTTTTTTTTTGATAAAGAATATTTCTTTTAAATAGATTTTACATGAATCTGAATCAATCTAGCTCCAATACGAATACTATAAATAAATGGGAGACAAAACAAAATAAACCAAAAGCCTTTTCCTTTTCTTTTTTTAAAACTCCCAAAAGAAGCATACCATAGTTGATTACTTGTTTATTTTATGGGAAATTAATTAATATATAGTACTACTACAACTAACTATTAACACACCCAACACCAACACCAATCCCCATCACTCTTCTTCTATTTATAGCCTTTTATGATCATCTCATAAACTCCCTTTCTCCAACTCCTTAATTCCTCTACACAAAATATATATATCCACTTAATTAGTTTCTCATCATTCAATATTTTTCTCTAAATATAATGTCCTCAAAATTATCATTTTCTTCTTCCTTCATTCTTTTCATCTTCATTTTCTTCTCCAACAACAACGGTACGTACAATATATGTGCTACACATTTCATATAATCATCATATTATTGATGGTATCGAAAATAACCTCTCTACCTCTCGGGGTAGAGGTAAGGTTGATCTACATACATATATTCTAATCCTTCTTAGATCATCACACTTGTCAAACACACTGAATATGTTATTGTTATCATATTTTTATCGATGACACTAATTCAGATTATTTTCTTTCGCAGGAATTGATGGTACTACTTTTAATTTAATAAACAGATGTGACTACAACGTATGGCCCGGAATATTAGCCAATGCAGGTAGTGACAAACTGGATAGTACCGGGTTCATACTTGCCCCGGGTGATTCACGGGTATTCCAACCTCCACAACAATGGTCGGGTCGGATCTGGGGTCGAACCGGTTGTAATTTTGATCCCAACACCGGTCAAGGAAATTGTGCCACCGGCGATTGTAGATCAAACCAAATGGAATGCAATGGTGCCGGAGCAACTCCCCCAGCCACCCTCGCGGAATTCACTATTTTCTCAGGTACGTTGAATTATACAATCATCTTATCTAACAACTCTCATGCAAGCACGTAAAAAAAATCATAATAAATGATAGTAAAATTTGAATTATATTTTCAACAGGTGTGAAGCAAGATTTCTACGATATTAGCTTAGTTGACGGATACAATTTACCAATGGCAATCCAAGCGGTTGGCGGGTCGGGTCCATGCGAGACAATGGGTTGTGCCAAGGATTTGAACCGAATGTGCCCGAATGAGTTACGGGTCGGGGATGGGCAAGCATGCAAAAGTGCATGTGAAGCATTTGGTACCCCTGAATATTGTTGCAGCGGCGCGTACGGTTCACCTTCCACCTGTAAGCCGTCTAGCTACTCGGCGATGTTTAAAAACGCGTGCCCAAAATCGTATAGCTACGCATACGATGATCCTACGAGTACTTTTACGTGTACCGGAGCTGATTATACGATAACATTCTGTCCTTCATTAACAAGGTAAAAATAATAATAAATTTTTAAAAAATATTATTTTTATCGTAATATTGTTATTCAAATTTTATTCTGCTACTTTATTACTACCTTTTTATTTATTTTTATCATTGTCGCTGTCCGTTGATTTATTCATAAAGTAATAAAAGTATGTAATAATGACGTGTTATTCTGAATCAAAATTGCTTTTTTGTAATTGGAAATCCTTTTTTTTCCTAACTAGCTTTTAGCTCATTGTAGCACAAGGCTGAGTAGATATTACTGTACTACTTTAGAGCATATTTCAAGTTGTCCCTTTGATCTTCGTCTTGATGAAGTGTAGGACAATATTGTCTTTTATTGTGTCAGAAAGATAATTTATCTATTCGTCTTGATCGCTCAGTCAAAAATATTTACAACCTCTAACAAATATACATAATATATACATATATTATATACATCTGCTAACTTTATTTTTTGAGGTGGACAACTATTTAAGATGGGTGATTAGTGACTTTCGTGGTTGTTAGATGAGTTGTTACTTTTTAATTAAGAAAATTAATAGAATATTAGTGAGAGTATTAAAGAATATAAGAGTAGTATTAGTTGGCAATTACTAATATAGAGAATCTTTTAGTGGCTTCATTTTGTTATCTTATCTTGAACATTTTTGTCTCTTTTTTTTCCCACCTTTTCTTCCGTAGAACAAATGAAATACTATCTTCTTTTGATTATTTTTTTTTCTCAAATGTCCATTTACACTTTATTCTTTTAACTGGATAAACTTGTTAGTATTACATCACAACAAACGACATAATTTTCTTGGAAAGCTCTTTTATAAAGCTTTCGATATCATATATGTATTAACTATCATATTGAGTCACTAATCTATCGAAAAAAATGTTTTCATCCCCGTAACATACTCTACCTTATTCAGACTCATTTGTAAGATTACATTAACTATGTTATTATTGTTATTTAAGTATAAAAATGTCAAATTAATGTATTATTGCATTTAACGACGTGAGTTTCATGCAATAAATTGGGATGATATAAATTATTATTATTTATTATACATGTCGTTTTATTTAAAGTAAGATTTAAATCTCATAAGACTTTATATTTGCTTGCAGTCAAAAATCATCGAGAGACTCTTCGCCGTTGAACGGCAACGGAAAAGGATTTTCTATCGGAAATGGCGGGTCCGGGTCGGGTTCTAGTCCGGCGGAGGATCCATTTCCATTTGGCAGTTCATGGTTACCGGATTTTATGACGGGGGACTCATCACGAACAAATTTTTCTTATTTTGACATAAAAATTGCATTTTTAATCTTTTCTTTTCTTCACTTTTTATTAATATTTTAATTTTTCCAATTTAATTTCTACATTTTGATGGTGACTTGAGATATTCACATTTGAAGAAGATCAAGAAAAAAAAAAAAGGCTGATGATTTTTTTTCTTCTTCTTGTAAAGCACATTTTTTTAGGTTTCATATGTATAGAGATTTAATTTGCAATTTCTCAAAGTAGTACTTATTATTGCAGTGTTCACATTTGCTTTTGTACCACTTTTTTTTAAAGAGAACATCTAGGAACATTTGTAAGATTCAGAAAAGGATATATCTTTATTGAATTTTACATTCTTAGCTTTCCTAAATTCTTTAATTTGTACTCGCTCTATTTCATAATAAATGATGTTTTTATTTTAAAATAAGTGGTGTTTCGTGTAATCAACAAGGTATTTTACTAAAAACCTATTAAGAATTACTTCTTTTTCAAAATATTTATTAAGGATTTGTTAGTAATTATATGTATTTTACTTTTTGAGGATGAACAATTACAAACTAAAAATAACACTTATTATGAAACGAGGAAAGTATCGTAAACATTGGGAATTGATTCAGAAAAATGAGAAAAAAGTACTTAGTACTTTGCTTTATTTGAGCATAATAGTTGGTACTTTGGTTGGTTTTTGGTTAAGCTGACCCCAACTACTTTACTGAAATTGTTAACTTGGTAGTTGTAATGTAAGTGTTACAGTATTTTTTGGCTACAAATTAATATATATAAGATGGAATCTATCATTATAAATAAAATATGAAATTAGCTACAATTTTTTTTGTTAATTTGCCGTTAAAAAACTTTAAAAATCTTAGCTACTAATAGATTTTTCTTATACTTCATTGACCATTATTAATCCATCGTTAAATAAAATTATATATCATGAAATTTTTATTATTTAACTATGAAATTTTATCTTTCGCTAATATTTTATTTTCTAAGTAGTGCATGTTGGCCCCCAGCAGATATGTTATTGTCCAATGTAGATCCAAAATGCTAAACAGAACAAATGATTCTTCATATCAAATCTTGAATTATTTACTTATCAAACAAACTATAAAACATTAATATTAATATATCCGTTTTTTCTTTTTTTGGTATAGCCATTAAGTATATATCGAGAATCAATTGATTTACTAATTTAAATTCGTGTCATGCTAGATATAATAAAAGGAAAAGTACTATGTACTTGGGATTCGTCCCGAATATTTCCACTTCAAAATTTGAATTAATATACAACACATAAAGAAAAAAATATATATTAAATTAAGAAGCGATCCACACATGCTCTCACTACTTAGTATTATTTTCTTAATCTCACTCCCGAGCTATCCATTCTACTAATTAGATATACATCCAACTATCCTTTTGTTTGTCTATCTCAATACGAACTCATTGAAATCAAACAATAATTGATATAAAATAAGCTAATATATGATTTATGTTTTTTAATAATAATGAATCTATAGAATTTCTCTCTCTATATATATATTTAAAATGTGATTAGTTGTGATTATGGTTTGGTTATTCATGGAAGAAGATGCTATCTAATGACTAATTATAAGTTCCAGCTAACTACTAGTTGGTAATGTATACTAAATACACTTCTACCCATCATTTGAGAGCTTTGGTTTGATCTTGTATGCTTCTTGCTTTGATCATTGCTCATGAGAATACGAGTTATTCAATGTAAAATTAAACAAAACATAAATAAACCGATTTAAATAATACAATGTTCTAAGAATTAAAGTCTTCAAGTCAACTCCACCTAAATTACTAAAAAGAAAGTCCAAAAAATGAAAATAAAAAGGTGACACACTAGTAAAATAATTGAATAAAAAGGCAAAGAAAATATAAAAAAGGAATCAAAAAAAAGATCCAAGCGTCCAGCTCTAAATTGATGAGAGATGCACTAAAGAATTACACTTTTTTCACTTTCGGTGTCATTTTCTTCTTAAATTTATAGCATCACCAATCAAACTTCTTCAATTCCCAGCATCTACTTAAAGCTTTATTACATATAGAAAGAATTATTGATTAAGCTTTAAAATTATTTTGTTAAAATATTAATTTTACCTAAGCAGAAAAAGCAAGACAAACTTTTGGACTAACAACATATGGCTCTTTCTTTTACTTTAACAAAGGGATTTTGTATTGTTTTAGTGTAATAATCCCTTTGTAATTTTACACGTATAATTTATATAACAACAGAGGAACAATTTGCTAATTAATTAAGAGAGCAGCTTGACAATTTTTTAGACCATATAAGATCCATTTTGAGCAAAATTTATGAGAAAATGTCAAGTTAATACCAAATTAGATACCTCTGTCTAATATTTTATCTTGAGAATTGAACAATATATAATCGATTACAACACCAAAATCTTGATGGTATCGTATATCCAAGTCTTGTCAGAATGTCATCCAAAGAAAGAAAGTTTGCAATACCACACTCTCCATGAAAAACAAAGATATCTTGATTGACAACCATAACACTCTAATGCACGTCGTTATGGCGCTTTGGAACACTATCGATCGCCACCTCTTAAACCCGAATTTTATGGAGTTCGAAAGAATAATCTTCCAAGAGCTATATTTGTATAACATTTATAGTAGGAACAAAACAAAATAGTGGTATAAAAAAGAATATTTGTGTAAATCAGCCTCGCAACAGTGGAGAATTCCCTAAGGCCCATTTTCCTTCCCACCACATATATCGGCCCAACCGTACCGTTTATGCCCAGAAGTAGGGGTGTACAAAATCGAATCGAAAATTGAATCAAATTGCGAATCGAGTCAAATCGGAAAAAAAATTCAACTAATGATTTGTTTTAGCTTGGTTTGGTATTGGGAAAAAAAAACCGACTATGCTTGGGTTGGTTTGATTTTAACTAAAAAAAGTCAACCCAAGATCAAACCAACCCGACATTATATTTTTTTTAAAAAAAATTTATTTTATACATAAAAGTATTTACTTTGATGTAATTTCTAAGCATTACTTATACGTTTTCATAATTTTTATCTTTTAACATATTTTTCAAGTTTTTTGAGACTTAGAATTTTGAATGGTCGAATAAAGGTTATCCATAGATATTACTTATTAGTAACTCTAATAAAGCTCAATTCGAAATCAAATCAATACTATGCTAACAAAATAAATTAACTCAATACTAAAAATGACAATAATGTTGAATATTTGTTATTTAGAAACATTGGTTTAGACATTTAAAATACATAATCTAATTTTATTTGTTCTTTAATGTTTAATCATGTAACTAATACTTATTAGACTTATTTTAGCATGATTTAGTACTTTTGAATTATGATCATTTTCATTATGACTTTGCAATTATTTATTTTATATGATGATTTCATTATTATTGTTTATTGAATATTTTAGTGTCATCACTCATCTCATAATTTATGTTATTTTATTAAGAAACACCTTAGATAGTTGTATTTTGATTGGACTAAAGAAATATTTGGAGCACAAGTTAATTATATGTTTGTATGCATGCTTCATCAGAAAAATCCAAAAACCTGAAAAAATTCGAGGTTTAATATTTGGTTTGATTTAAAAATTTGAAAATTCGACACAATGGTTTGGTTTGGTTTGGTTTGGTATTTGAAAAACTCGAACCAACCCGAAGTTGAAAAACCCAAAAAAATCCGAGTTTTATTAATTTGGTTTGGTTTATAAATTTAAATTTTTTACACAAATGGTTTGGTTTGATATTTGAAAAACCCGAACCAATCCGGTAATGTACACCCCTACCCAAAAGCAATGAACCAAACCTGACGCCTCGTCGAATGACAGGACCATCGCATATAAAGCACCGGAAAGTTATGAATATATATTGTTCGATCAACTAGTTTATTAATATGATTGAAATATACATTGATTATGTATGTATAGTATATGCTATATATTTAGTATAATTAATACGAGTATACACGACTCATACATTTTGTACATATTATAATTTCTGATTCATTTTAATTTTTGATTCGACAGTATCAAATAATGGTCAAGCACTACTTATTTTCCAGTAAAATTTAGAAAGAAAAACAATTGTAATACGTTAAAAGTTGGTTTCCTTAGAAAACTAGAGCTTTTACCAGTTCCAATTAGGAAAAACAAGACCTTCCAGATTTGTTACACGGACCGACAAACTCATACAATAAAACAAGGATAATGCA
This sequence comes from Solanum tuberosum, assembly GCF_000226075.1. Lineage (NCBI taxonomy): Eukaryota > Viridiplantae > Streptophyta > Magnoliopsida > Solanales > Solanaceae > Solanum > Solanum tuberosum. Next base: position 1,433,133 of record NW_006238958.1, read on the forward strand.
AGACTGACAAAATTCTTTAAGTTTAAACTATGAACTAAACTATTCCTACATTCTTCACGTGTTGAGAAACATAGCACAACAACGTGTTGTTTCCGGGAAAAAAGAACATATCTTAGGAAATTATCTATAGCTCATCCTTGAGTTCAGACTCTTCGGATGCAGATTCCTCTTCTGCCTTGGTTTCAATCTCAGGTTCTTCAGCTTCGTCTTCTTCTTCCTCAACTGTTGCATCAGGGCTAATGTTTAGACTGCTCTTAACTGAGCTGTAGATGTGGGAGGCAAAATCCTTCGGATCACTAAGATCGAAGCCACTCTCCATTAAAGCTGTTTGGTATATAAGTTTTGCTGTCAGCTTCACACTCTCATCCTGTAAAGCAACAAAATAAATCAGTCAGATATAAACTCCATGAAACTCTTAAGGAAGTTAGAATTTGACAAAAGATAGAGCACGGCGGCACGACGTACCTCTGGGTCTGTTACTACTCTCTCCCGAAGTGCCTTGATAATTGGGTGCCTAGGATTGATTTCAAGCACCCTTTTACCACGCATGTATGCCTGCTTGCTTGCATCTGACAGGGTTTGTGAATGCATTATTTTCTCCATATATGCACTCCATCCGTATTTTGATGTTACCACTACACAAGGGGTGTCGGCCAAACGGTTGCTTATCTTGACATCTTCAACGTTGTCACTAGCAAGAGTAGTCTTCCACCACTTAGTTAGCCCCTTGAATGACTCCTTGAGCTCTTTGGTTTTCGAATCCTTAAGCTTTAATCCCTCTTTAGACACATTCTGGAACTTTTTGTCCTCATAGTCCATAAGATATTGCATGAGGTATTCATCTACGGGATCAGTGAACAATATGACCTAGAAAGTGAGAGAAGGCAATTTAGAGAACGAGTTTTTATGGCTAGACTTTATGAATGTATATAAATGAGAATTAAAACATTTATGAATAGTTCTCTAAAATTATGATATCACTAGTAATTTTGGAACACAGCATTGGCACAAAAACAAGGTTATCACTTCAGCTATACTGAAACAGAATTCATTTTTGATCGTTGAAATTGAAATTGAAGTCATACCTCATAGTCTTTCTTATTAAGCCTTTCAAGGAAGGGAGATTTCTCCAACTGTTCTTTGCTGGCTCCAGTTATGTAGAAGATATCCTTTTGACTTGATTTCATTCTTGAGATGTATTGGTCTAGTGAAGTTAATTTACCATCTGATTTGGTGCTGTAATTGTGCACATTAAACCAACAAATCAATAACTGACAACAAACTGATCAAGTATAAGACTAGGCAGGAAAAGAAGAGAGCATACGTCTCAAATCGGAGAAGTTTAGCTAAGCGGTTTCTGTTAGTTGCATCTTCTATAATACCAAGCTTTATCGACTTTCCAAATTCATTCCAGAATTTGGCATATTGACCTTTCTTCTCATTTTCCTCACTGGACTCTTCAACATCTGCAATGTCCCAAGAATGAGAATTAGATACTTTTAGTTAATAAGACAATTTCAAATTTAGGAATATGAATTAGACCTCTCTTCTCCTTGTCATTAGTTTCATCCGGATCCTCTTCGGCAAGTTTGCGGATCATGTCAAGGGCCTTACGGATGAGTTTTTTCTTAATTGTCTTCAAACTGCTGTGCTGCTGAAGCATTTCTCTTGAGACATTGAGGGGTAAGGTGTCAGAATCAACAAGACCCTGGCATAAATGTCACCACAATCAGTGTTAAAACTCGGACATAAGTTTTAATAGAATCAGATATGTAGTAGAAGATCGAGATGTTTTTGTTATAATGCCAGTGAAGTATTAGATGAACTAAAATTACCATTAGGAAATTCAAGTACTTGGGCAACAATTCATTAAATTCATCTGAGATGAAAACCCGTCTGACATATAACTTCAAGTTGGATTGCTTTGTGTTGTAGTAGCTCTCATACAAATCATGAGGGGCTTTAGGAGGGATGAATAGAACAGCCTTGAACTCTACATCACCTTCAGCATTGAAGTGACTCCACGCCATGGGTTTATCTTCACTGAAGTCCTGGTAAAATAACAAATAGATTTTCAGCGAATGGAAAACAATGGTTAAGAAACTTTTAAGTCCCGAACCACATTTGCATTAGAAGGAAATATATGAACATTTACCTTTGCCAGAGAGTGATAGAACTTATTATATTCTTCATCTGTCACTTCCTTTGGGCTTCGAAGCCATATAGCTTTCATGTCATTTAAAAGCTCCCACTCATATGTGGTTTCCTTCACTGTCTTAGTTTTAGGCTTTTTCTCATCTTCTTCTTCTCCCTCTTCCTCAGAAGAACTGCTTTCAGCTGTTCACAACATAGACAGACATAAGACCACTGACAGAGAAGAAAAAGTAAAAAAAAGGAAATGAGGGAGCAGAATTTTTTTCTTCTTTTCCTACTCTTATTATGTACTTTCACAGTTTTCACCAGTCCTCATCCCTCTGTTCTCCATACATAAAGAACAAGAAGGATGAAACAGCTCATTCAACAAGCATGCTACATTCAGACTCAGATTAACACTGAAACAACACTTCTTTTATAAATAACACAAACAGTACTTGGCAAGTCAAGATAGGAGAATCATACATGTATCCTCTTCATCAATTGACTCGTCCTCGTCAGCAGGAACTTCCTTCTCAACCTCTTTGCTTGCCCATAAATTTATAGGGAAGTTGATGAATTCAGAATATTTCTTGACCAATTCCTGAAATAATGGCACAATAGATTAAGCCACTTCAAGAGTCGAAACAGGAGTAACCTTAAAGCATAATATAGTAATTCATAAATATAATAAACCCGAAGCTAGCAATAACATAGACCAAATTTCACAGCAAGAAAGCTAAAGTTATTGCCCATTCATTTATGAATGAATCCAATAGAGGGTAATGGAAACAGAAATCAGGGTTCTTTTTTCCCTGTCTAGAAGGGGCTAACTGTGTCATAACTCCAAGATACAACAGCACAAATAAAAAATTCAAAAACAGAAACATCCCAAAGTATCAGGGTACTTTGTTCAATTCAAAAAATGAAAATTTACCATCAGCCATAAGCTTTTCCATTTACTCATCATGACCCAAGACTTAAGGAGCATGATTGACCCCTTACTATATTGTTAGACTATGTGCTTTTGCTAAACTTGACAAAAATGATAGTGTAAGTAGTAGCAGAATACAGTTTGGTTGAGTTGTTTAAGAAAAAAAGTTTTAAAACTCTGGGTTCAGATGTTAAAGGAGGACCAATAGAAGAGATGCATTTTAAGTCACGTCAAAGTCAAGATTATTTATTTCCAACTATTACAGCAATATATAAATTCATGACCTACTATTCCTGATACAAGAGCCATCAGAAAAGATAATAAGGGGATTATTGATGAGTGATGACTCATAAAAGATGAAAACTGTGACATGTACCCATTAGTTAACAAAATATGGAGAAATTTTCCTTCAGTATGCATCTCTGTCTACTCACCTTTAGTTTGAGCTCATCCAAATATTCACCTGCTTCATCTCTTAGATGCAGTCTAATTTCAGTTCCACGACCAAGAGGTTCATTCCATGTATCTTCAGAAATGGCAAATGCCCCATCAGCCTTTGATTCCCAGACATATCTGTACACAGATATTAACAGGCAAGTATTACATCACCAGTAACTTTCAATCATAAAGAAAATAAATGCATTCACTCCAAACATACTGTTTATCGTCATTGTGCTTGCTGATGACTTCAACATAGTCAGCCACAAGATACACAGAGTAAAACCCGACGCCAAATTGTCCAATCAGGTTAAGGTCACCACTTGTCTGCATCTTCTCGACAAAAGCTGTATAGCAATAATAACTGTAAATAGAAGTCCACAATCTCAAGACAACTACGTGGACATGACGTCAAGAATAAGAAAGTACCTGAAGTTCCAGATTTAGCTATGGTTCCCAAATTCTTTCTTAGATCCTCCTTAGTCATTCCAACACCTCTGTCGCGAATGAAAAGAATTTTCTTTTCTTTATCGAGTTTAATCTGCAATCCATGAAATAACCAAAATTAAAGGAGCTCAAAAAGAAATTCTCAACGCGTAAGGAACAAAGATTGAGTAATTCAATATGATACGAATCACTAACCTGAATCTCAAGCTTAGTGTTATCACCTTCACCAAGAACCTCCTTGTCAGTGAGTGCAAGGAACCTAATCTTGTCCAGTGCCTGAATCATACAGTAAAAAAATTCAGAACAAAAGTTCTACAGATCATGTGGAACAGACACCAAAAACAGAATGCACACTTACATCAGAAGCATTTGAAATCAGCTCCCTCAAAAAGATGTCCTTGTTACTGTAGAGAGAGTTGATAAGGATGTCCATAAGCCGAGAGACCTCAGCCTGGAACTCAAACTTCTCCGCACTAGCTCGGAGAGTTTTCCTTGACATAGACTCAGCTTCCCTAAATCACGTAATAACACAGTACTTAATATTGAATGAACAAATGAAACCACAGTAAACAGATGAAATGAATTAAAAGCAGTTCACTAACCTTTTAGCCACATCAGAATCAGTCGATAAACCATTAGGAACAGCACCAAACTTCTCCTCAACCTTTGGTGGATCTACTGGTGCATCAGAATCAGCTTCTGCATTTGCCTGTATCTTTCGACCTATCAAGTACAACCACACACTTCTATGTAAGCAAATCACATAACAAGTATGTTGAACCAAATATCAAGTAACACCAGATCAATAAAAGCCTCACAAAATTGTCAAACTGAAACAGCTAAAACTAAGAAATCCAATACAATCTACTCACGCAGTGCTGGATCTAGCAGCATTCATCTAAGCATCTATAATATTCCTTAAGATCTCTACCCTATGTGACTATTCAACACACAAAATCTCAGCAGTTTGATAAAAAAATTCACATGATTCTTAAGGCAAGTCATAATATAAACATTTTCACAAAAAATTGCAGTCATTGCAGTAGAGTTCTGTAAGATCTCAACGCGATATATCTACTCACAACATAAAAATAAATCATCCGACACTGGCGAAATGTTCGACTAATGGAAAAAGCCCTAATCTTCCAAAATGAAGTTCATACGAGCATAAAATACATCAGAAAGCTTAAATTAAGGAAGATATAAATCCTAACTCACCTTGATCTGGAACAAGAAAAATCAGGCACAACAGAAACAGGACGAACGGGATCGTCCACTTCCTCATTGTCTCCGTCACCGGAATTTCAACTTTAGAGCTCGCCGGCCGATAATTTTATAAGCAGCGTTCAAAGTAGAGTGTTGATCTGGAGTTATGCTTCATATCCGGAGAGTGTTTATATAGTGAGCTTCAGTAGGTGGGCCTCAGGAATGATGTGTCAAGTACCACCACGAGATCTTACGCTCTGATTGGACCAATGTTGCCAGCGTGGATGATCGGACGGGTATGGTGGAGTTTGTGATTACGTGGCGGATTTTAATTGGTTCTTCTTACTTCAGCGGACGTGGATAACTGGAAATTTCCAAAGCTTCAAACGAAGACTCGAACGACGACCCCAAATCTTACGTTTATTATTTTTCGCTTTCACATTGACCTATGTATTCCTAACTTTTATCATTTTTAGTAAATTTAAATTTGTAGTTTTCGTGGAGCTTGCGTAATGCAGTTTATATTTTTGGTGTGATTTGCAAGGTATAATACATTGAAAGATTTATCTAGTGTGCATAAATTGCTCATTCCAAAGTGTTAATTCAAAGGGAGTCAGAAATTGTTATAAATATTGTGTAGTGATTACTGATTATCTTAGAGTTTCAAAAAATAAAATAAAATTGTAGCCTTATTGAATTGAATGACAAATGTATTCACTATTTTCATTGTTGACTATTTCAATTAAAGTAAATTCGAGAACGAATTATATAATTAAGAGTAATAGTCAGATATTTCACTTGTTAAAATATGTTAATTAATAATTTATTTCTTTGTAATTATACGGATAAATCTTTTAAAAAAAGATCCATATATCTATAAAAGTGGCAACAGATAAATTAAGATTTGGGTAAACAACACAAATCTCACTAGTTTAAGAGTTAATTACCTTCTTTCTCATGAGTTTGCACTACTACAAAGCCTATCATAATTCGCACTTTGAATACACGTATCTAACGCGTCCAGATACATGTTAATCACATACATATGATTAACTATATCTAAATAAGGAATATAACTGATACATGTGTCTCAAATATATGTTAATTAATCAGATACATGTAATTAAGTGTATTCAAATAAGGAATGTAACTGAAAAACATAAATTAATAAGGATATCACGCATATAACATCTTTGGAGTATATCTATGGCTCCTAAAATAAATATTTGGATAAGGGCCTAAAATACCCCTCGAGTATTCGAATTGGTACAAAATTACCCTTCATCCATCTTTCGGCCTTAAAATACCGTTGCCGTCCACCTTTTGGCTCAAAAATACTCTTATGTCTAATGGATCATACTCATAAGGTGGATGAAGGACAATATTGTACCAAATCTCATTGTTTAAGGACATTTTAGGCCATTTTCTGTTAAAATAGTTTGAAATTACTTAATATATAAACTCACATGATTGACTTTATTTTGAATTTCATAGTAGATTAAAACTAAAAAAGAGATTAGGCATCTACTCTCTACGCACCCCACACCACTTCTTATCTCTTTAATTTTTTTTCTATTTGGATCTTTTCCACCATTTTAAATTTTATTTTTTTCAATTTATGTCAAACAAGAGAGAAAAAGTAGGAAAATAACGACGCATTCATATAGAAATAATTATTAGTTCAATAAAAGATGATTTCATTAAGCAAATATGTACGAATATTGCATTTTTTCTTTTGTGTGTACCCAAAATTCAAATTAAAAGAATAAAAATAATTATTTCTCTTATCCCCAGCCTCATCCCACCACATAAATAAAAAAAATGATCAAGGCATTTGGATAATTGATAGAAAATTTTATATTAATATAAATAATGTTTTTATTAGATGGACAATCAGTCGGGGTGAGTATGAATTTTAGTTGGATCCTCATTTATGACTTGAGTTCCGTTATAATAAGTTGGGGATTGATTAAAAATAGGTCAATAGGAAGATATCATGAAATTACTTATTTTTTTAATATTATTTTCAAGTGTATCAGGTCAAAATATGATATGTGGTTTTATAAAAAAATAAAATTTTAAAAATATGATTTTTATTATCTATTTGAGAAGAGTTTAAATTTGGACCAATCACATTAAGCAAATTAATAGATAAATATTTAATAATTTTACTTTAAGGAAACTATTAAATTTAAGGGCAAATATGAGCCAAATGATTAAGATCAAGGGAGGTGGACGACGGGGGTATTTTAAGCCGAAAGGTGGATGGATGGTACTTTTGTACCAATTCAAATACTTAAGGGACATTTTAGACCCTTCTCCGAAAAATGTTTAAAAATTTGAATTTTTGTGTATCTGATCTGTTCATTATATGTATCTAGACTATTCTTTTATTTATCTGATGTTTCTTCTATGTATCTGATATATACTTAATGATTAGATGTATTTGATTTGTTTATTATATGAGTGATTGATCTCAATGAATTTTACTCCAAATCTGGTATTAATAAATCCTATTTTTAAGGGATGTGTTTATTTGATCGCATCTTTTAAAATACATGGTATAAAATATTAAGAGTGATAATATATGTAATTGCTTAAAAGTAGAGATAAAATTAATACATATGATAATGATGTATGTCTAGTTAAATAGTTTTCCTTAAAATTTACTTGAACATGAATAACTCTCTTTGATATTTTACTTGCATTCTTAGATGAACCAAACACGAGTATGCAAACTAATTTTCGATAATCACCAAGACATAAGAGAAACGACTACACTTAATTGACATAGCACTAACGTTTCTTAATAGTTTAATGAAATTTGCATCTAATGAGTTTGATCTTTAAGAAAATGAAAAAAATTCAAATTTAAGTTATTCTACATAGTATATATGTGCATCAAACAAACATAATCAAGTTATGTGACCTTCTTTTTTTTTTTTAGTAGAGAACACTTACCATTTAATACATCATTTCTGTCATGAATTTATACTAGTGAAGACAAAAAAATAATTACAAATAAAAGATCATTGACTCAGCTTATAAGTTAGTCGAACTCATTTATAACCATTTTTTATTTTTTATTTTTTATTTTGATGTTTGTTAACAACCAAAAATGCTTATAAATAAAGTCTTTATAAGTCAAAATTAGCCAAAATCATAATTCCTTTTTACAATTTTATCCCTAATATATTTTTTAAATCTCCATAATACTTTTTCTAAAAACTTTTTTAATTATAAGGTTAGGGAGTGTCGTATTCAAAAGTTAGAGAGGCTGTTCCATGATTCAACAAACTATAAGGGGGAGTTTCGACGTTTAATAAAATTAATAATATATCGATGTCTAGGTTATACGAATTTGTAAAACCCTGCAACTCAAAACACAAATTCTTAAACCCTCACAAAATCAACAATCAGCAGTCATTCTGGTATCAATGGCTACCGATTTCTCGTTCGAACAACCCAGCGATGAAGAAGTTGAGTATGAGGAGAATGATGACAGTGAAGAAGAAGAACATGAAGTGGATGAAGATAATGAAGATGCCGACCCCAAACCTCGAACGAATAAGAAGCCGCAATCTCCATGGGACTTCTCTTCTTACTCTGAATCCGTTGCTGATGAACACAGCCACCGTAGAACAACTTCAATTGATTTCAAAATATCAAAAGCTCGTCAACAACTCTCTGCTCCTATAGCTAAACCAATCGAGGAAGATTCCGATTCCGACGATTCAGAACCTCACCGCCAGGTAAAACTGCTTACTGTTTCTCTAAACTAAAATTTAGGCTTTTTACTGAATATCAGTGATAGAGAGCTTTAATTTGTTCGAAAAGTTAGAATTTTTATTGTTGAACTTTAATTTGTTCTGATTATGTTATTGGCAATATTAGAAGCGTAGTTGGTTAATTCCTTGGATAATTTCAGGAAGAGTACAGACCCGATGATGAGGATGGTGACGATGATGTAGATACGCATGTTGCTGAAAAGAAGCCATTTTTTGCCTCATCAGAAGGAGTTACATTTCATGCAAATTCGTTTATTGAGCTCCATATCTCAAGGCCGTTGCTTCGGGCTTGTGAAGCATTGGGTTACAGTAAGCCTACCCCAATTCAGGTGTCTCTCCTTGGCAGACTTTGAATGTAATTTATTACCATGAACATTGTCTGCATCTATACTCTTGTATTAATGTGTAGTACTTCTATGTAGGCGGCCTGCATTCCATTGGCTTTAACCGGTCGAGATATATGTGGTAGTGCTATAACAGGATCTGGAAAGGTACAATCTTGTGATGTTAGATCCAATGTACTTTTATTTAGCTAGTTGTCTTAGTTGGTTATGTTTTGATTTATGCTCCTTTTATCCTTTTGTCTCTTCAGACAGCTGCTTTTGCCTTACCAACACTGGAGAGACTGTTGTACCGTCCAAAAAATAGGCCTGCAATTAGAGTTCTTATTCTTACTCCAACAAGAGAGTTGGCTGTTCAGTAAGTTTCCTTTTCGCTTCTAAAAAATGTGTGCGAGAGTCATGAATGCTGCTTTTTCTCAACCTTGTTCTGTTCTCATTCATTATATTTTCTGGTGTTTCCACTACCTGTGTGCCAAAGCAGGTCCCTTTTTTGGTGCAACTGAAACTATTAAGATTTTGCATCTGATGCCTGAACTGATTGAATAAGAACTTATTTGGGTTCCAGATTGCGGATACATTTTCTGACAAAATGAAATTCCATCCAGGAATACAGTTAACATTGATTTCTTCAATGATTATATAAGCTTTCTATGTCCAAACTTGTAATTTTATTAGTACAAATTTAGAGATGGAATTGTTTGCCCCTTGAATGAAAATTATATTCTATCCTTGCCTCCAATTTATATACAAGCTACTACCTTTTCTTTTGTATTGTATGTCATTGATTCTTCTCAAACCCTAATAGTTATTGACTGCGCTGTCTTAATTGTGCTATCCAGGGTTCATAGTATGATAGGTAAACTTGCCCAATTTATGCCAGATATCAGATGTTGTCTGGTTGTTGGTGGTCTGTCAACCAAGGTATGCTTAGCTCTTTCCTGATCCTTCCTAGGGAAAGCTTGAAGGTTGGGTTGAGTTTGTATCTCAGCTACTGCTTCCAACAATTATGGGAATGTCGTGCTCTATTTCAGGTGCAAGAGGCAGCCTTGAGAACAATGCCTGATATTGTCGTGGCCACTCCAGGACGTATGATAGATCATCTACGAAACTCCATGTCAGTTGATTTGGATGATCTTGCAGTATTGATTCTTGATGAGGCCGATCGTCTACTGGAGCTGGGTTTCAGTGCTGAAATTCGTGAGCTGGTATGTCTTCAACATTGTGGTTTCCTTTTGTATAGAACAAAGGTAGCTGTGTGACAAGTTTGTGTTGTGTATGCTTATGAAATCATAACTATCTTAATAAATAACATAATTGTACTTGTTTCAAATTTCAATAAACTTCTACTCTAATGCTAAGCTATACCTTCTATTCTGCAAGGAATTTTTTAAGTAGTTTCATTTACTATAAAAACCTTCAAGGTATAGAATATTACCTCATTGACTGTTTAATATATATAGAAAAGGATGTCCAGAAGTTCCTTCCACTTCTGCCAATAATTGTTTTTGTTCTGGTGGGGGGTTTGTAAATAATATGTCCGGGGTTATATACAGGTTAGATTGTGTCCAAAGCGGAGACAGACCATGTTGTTTTCTGCGACAATGACTGAGGAAGTTGATGATCTCATCAATCTCTCACTGAATAAACCTTTGCGCCTGTCAGCTGATCCATCTACGAAACGGCCTGCAACATTGACTGAAGAGTAAGGCATCAGCAAGTTCTACTTTACAATTAATATTTGTTTCCATTTTTCTTAAATGTAATCTCAATTGTTAAGTTCTTAAGTATGATAGCTGATGAAACATTGTCTACAGGGTAGTTAGAATACGGCGCATGCGTGAAGGAAATCATGAAGCTGTTCTCCTTGCATTGTGCACCAAGACCTTCACTTCCAAAGTGATTGTTTTCAGGTTTTCAGCTAGCTGTATCTAAAATAGCATTTTCTATTGTGATATAGTATATCGTGTTGTCCATTTCATGCCCTATAACATAGATTATCTTTCAGGGTATGACTCTTGATAATTGTAGGACACTGCAACATAATTTCTCTTCTTTGATTGTATCTTCTAGACTTCCACTTGCCTTATCTTTTTGTCCAGAAGGCTAAATTCTGTGGTTATCTTGACAGTGGTACAAAGCTAGCAGCTCATCGGTTGAAAATTATATTTGGTTTACTTGGTTTCAAAGCAGCTGAGCTACATGGAAATCTTACGCAAGCGCAGCGTCTAGATGTATGTTCCATCAAGTGTGTTTTCTGGAATCATAAGAATAATTTTGTGGAGAAGTTTCTTACTAATTTTTATTTTTGTAGGCTTTGGAACTTTTCAGAAGACAGGAAGTGGATTTTTTGATTGCAACCGATGTTGCAGCTCGTGTAAGATGATTCTATCCAATTGGTTTTGTATGATTATTCTAAGCATGAAGTTGTATAAAGTATGTACTATGTAGTGCTCCCCTTTTATGTCCTGCTGACATCTGTATTTTTGCTGTTATTGTCGGAGCAGAAATATAATTGGCTTCTCTTATTTTACTTGACTCTTTTTTTCTTCCTTTTTCAGGGACTTGACATTATTGGTGTTCAAACTGTTATAAATTTTGCGTGCCCACGTGATCTTACTAGGTAAAGTTGCAACTCTTCTTGCAAATGCTGTTTTTATTGACACTTAATGGCTGTGCTTATAATGTTTTGTTTGCCTTATCTTTTGCTGGCTTCATGATTTTATTTTTTTTCGTTTTTACCGCTTACATGCTTATATTCTTTTTCTTCTTTTGTTTATACTTCTACAAAGGTATTCTGATAGTTTGTACAAGTAAACTCTTCACGTACTTCATGCAGTCCTGATTTCCTTTTCCCTTGCAGTTACGTTCATCGAGTGGGTCGGACAGCTAGAGCTGGTAGAGAAGGTTATGCCGTTACCTTTGTCTCAGATAATGATAGGTCTCTTCTAAAAGCCATTGTGAGTGTCCGTCTACTCTGTTCAAACATCTTTTAGCTGTGCCTGTTCAATTACTTGATCTGTCCTTGTCTACGAGTCATTTCATTCCGACTGGTGGGGAATTGTATGTTCAAAATCATTGACCAATTAGATGCTTGGTGCGTTTAGTAGCTCATATCTGTTTAGTTCTGTCTAAAGCAGCAATGCACTCTTTCTATTTTACTTTTTTGGGAGATAAGTCCATGTTGATCTTTCACTTAATCTCAAGCATGTTAGTTAGGTACTCCTTTATTTGATAAAAAATGCTATACTTTTTCAGTTTAAAATTAAAATAGTTGCATCTCTGACTATACAGTACCTGCATAACCATCTGTATTTTTTTTCTATGGAAATGTATTTTAGATCAGTTAAGATAAAACTGCATCCTTGGCCCCATTTTACCTATCAATAGGAATTTGTGTTTTTTGAACCATTGGTTGGTTAGATGTATTCATTATGTTTGTTCTATTATCCTTTTCTTTTAGTCTCTGGTTAAAGCAACGTAGTAAGTGTTTAGTTTTCTTTTAAGAGTATGTGCTTATTGACCATTCACTTAATCTCAATTGTTTTGGTTATCAGTCAGGCTGGTCTAAAAATAAAATAATCATTTTTCTGTCTATATAATATCTGGTAGAAGAACCAACTAGATGCACAACCTCCAGATTTTTCTATTGGCTGCTTGATATAAAAAGATGTGCTTGGAGACTTATCCCCCCATCCTCCAAAAAATTAATGTTACAGGTTAAACGAGCTGGTTCAAGGCTAAAGAGTCGAATTGTAGCAGAGCAATCTATAACTAAGTGGGCACAAGTGATTGAACAGCTTGAGGATCAAGTGTCTGCAGTTATGCAAGAAGAGAGGTGTTATTTCATCACCTTAACTTTGTACTGAATTTGATAACTGAAATTTATTTACTAACCAACTCAAATTTTGGTTTCTTAGGGAAGAGATGGCACTAAGAAAAGCTGAAATGGAAGCAAATAAGGTAATGTATTATAGTGAAGTTTGGGGAACCCAACGATCAACAACTGCTTCATGTTGTAGAAGTCTGAAGATACCCTCCCTCTAAACGATGAAATTCACCCTTCGGGGTGGCCCAATGGTTTGGGCTTGGAACTTCCATGTTGGAGGTTTCAAGTTCGAAACCTCTTGCCAGCGAAAGCAAGGGGTTTGCCTTCTGGGTCGAGCTCGTCGCACCGGGCTTGCCTAGTGCGGGTTACCTCTCCTATGTGGTTTGCGAGCTATTGCATGGGTTTTACCCTGTGCGCACCCAAAGGGTAGCGGCTGCGGGTTTCCCTTGTCATCAAAAAAAATAAATAGGTGGGCTTCCGTATTTGTCATATCATCGGATCTTCAATGTCTCTCTTCCCTCTTTATCTTCTAACATTTTCCTTTGGAAAATTTATCTCTTTTTGTTAGCTATCACTTCTATGATTGAATAATAAATGTTAAGCTAAATTATTATCAAAAACATTGAATCTATAACTCCTTTTTTTCCTGTCCAGCACTAGGAACACTATTTACATTATATACACACTAACTGGCAACTGGTGGAGACTAGCCCCATATACCAAACAAAATACCAACATAACAGCTCAAGGCAACTCTGTACTATGATAGTATATGAACACCTCTTGGCATAACATCTCGACCTTAACTAACAAACTGTAGCCTCATCAGCCTTATGCCCTTTCATTAAGGAGAAAAAATTATTGCTTTTTAAGTTAATTCATTTCCTAAAAGATTTGCAATGAAACAACAGGCAAGCTAACCCAACGTGTTGAGTTAAGGGCAAGAAACTAATAAGATATATATCCCATTACTGGTGTGAATCAAACAACAGAAGCGAAGAAGATGAAATTCATTAAATAAATGCTGCATGGCTTAGTATGACGATGACGTGGTGTTTTGACTTTGCAGGCAGAGAATATGATTGCCCACAGGGATGAGATTTATTCACGTCCTAAAAGAACATGGTTTGTCACAGAAAAGGAGAAAAAGCTAGTTCAAAAGGCAGCAAAGGTGATTTTTCACTTTGTTGGACATCTGGGCTGCATTGACGTTTTATATAATGGCATGAAATCCTGTTCTGTTACTTATGATGCTTGTTCGTTTTGTTAGTCTTGTAGTTTCTTTTTGGTTTTGTCAAAGAACAACTCTTGAATTAAAATATTTTGAATAAAACTTGTGCTGTAATGCTTGATTAAAATATTAGCTGACATGCAAATGCCATTCCAGGAGAATGCAGCAGCCAAAGAAAATGGTTCTGAGAGCAAGGTAATGAGTGCCGAACATGCAGAAGACCTGAAGATGAAGGAAAAGAGGAAGCGAGAACGAGAGGTGCTAGTCATCCTGTGTACTTTTTGTAATTTGAATACAGAAATTCCGTTTGATTTTCTATTTATCATTCTCATTGTTGAGCTGATTATTATAGAAAAATCTGCCGAGGAAGAAAAGAAGGAAGTTGGAGGCTGCTCGAGAGCAATTAGAAGATGAAGATGACTTAGATGATGTAAGCATCTCCTCTTCTTCACATATTTTCAACCTTGTTGCATATTTTCTGTTATCTCAAATAAGAAACTATCAGGTCATCATCGTCTATAGCAATCTATATTTGATACTTTTCCATTCTGTATATTGCATCCTTTTATTTGGTTCAACTGATTCTAACAGCAACAATAACAACAGGTCAAAGACAAAACAAAGAAAGAGAAATCTGGAATTTCCCTAGTTGATCTTGCTTATCGTCGTGCAAAAGCAGTCAAGGCTGTGAACAAGGCAGTTGATGCTGGCAAGATTGTTAGAAAGGCCGGAAATAAACCAAAACCGAAAAGCAGAGCATCTGAATCCAGGACAGAGGAAATGCAGGATCTTTTTCAAAATGATATGAGTGAGAGAAAACAAAGAAAACCACTTCATGCCGGTGGAAAGAAAAAGTCCTCATTCAAGAGCAAGTCACGGTACGACTCAAATTTAAAAACTTCTCCCATATCATTGTTTATTAGAAGATAAACTAGTCCTCTATTAGCTTTCGAAAAGTAGTTTAATCTACGTCTGAAGGCAACGATGATGTAGACTCCAGCTTTCTAATCATATTTCTGTATCGAGATATTCTTACATCATTTGAATGTGCAGGTACAAGAGGAGGTGAACACTTGCAATACACCATGACAATGAACTGGAAATCAAGTTACTGAAACAAGGTAGACTTATCAAACATGACTACCCCTTCGTAACAAAGGATGGATTATGTAAACACTTACTTGAGATCGCACTTATCGGATTCCCTGGTGGAAGACACAACTTAGTCTGAAGAATTCTCCCCCGACTTGTACTAAGACAAGTAGCTTCGTAGAGTCTTGCTGATATTGAGCTTGTAGCTTTATTTTATGAGTAGGTCCCCAGTTCTTAGTTTCAGTTTTGCGGAGTGTATTTATCTCATTTGTAGTTGTTTTGTTTGGACTACTCCATGTATCTGTACATGTATTCGATTTTGACAAATATTTACGATATTGTTGCTAATATCTTCACCAAAATGAATTCTAATTTTCTCCAATTTTGTCGTTTTTCATTAAAAAGATAAGTTTTGAATTATTGTATTTTCTTGTGAATATTTTTTTGTTCTTTTAACAGACTGTTTTATTAGCACTTCTAATCAGGATTCTGCAATCAGTCAAGTGATTAATGTTTAGAGATTTTGTATTAAACAAGTAGTTTGTGTTGTCACCCGTTCTTAAAACAAAAACAAAATATAAACTGTATTTAAATTCAAAAAATATTTTTTAAAATTTCATCATCATTTAATTCTCGTGATATAATCTCCACATTTTTATAATCCTAATGTTAATATAACTTGTTCGGGATCCTAATGTTGTTCACGACTTGAAAAGAAAAATCAGCTGGTGTTCAGAATCAACATTGAAGTCTGATTAAATTTGAATCACGCACTACAAAGCCCATTCGACTGTGGTGTTGCCAACAAGATTTTCTCCTGGGCTCATTTGGGTGTGGCCTCCCAACCAGACCTCTATAAATTCATGAATTTATTCATTAACCCTCTACAAAGGGTTCTGCTTCAGGTACTAACTTTTATTTAATCTATTGATTTAGAATACTATAATTTCCTGAATTAGCAAGTGAAAGACGAAACTAGGGTAGTTTGGAATTGTTTGACTACCTGATTCCTAGGCAAAGGCGGAGCTAGGGTTTTCATCTTAACATCAAAAATATATTTTATGTTTGTATTGTTTGGTTTGTTCGAGTCATTACTTATTTATATTTTGATTCATCTTAGTGAAAACCCTAGCTCCACCATTGATTATTAGGGAATTTTTGAATGTGATTATGTACGTAAATTTAACCTCTGTGTTTATTCTGTATTGAATTGAGAGTTATGATTTCCTCCGAGTCTCGTATTTTAGTTAAATAAATTGTTTCATAATTCAGTATTTTGCTTGAATTGACAGATAAAGTTGAAACTTTTGAGCTTAACAATTAAAATGCTTGTTTTCAGAGGTCTGAGATCATACGATTGCTGGTATGGAACATCTATGCAAATCGTCAAATAAAAGCGTAGTTGAGTTGTCTGAGGATATCATAATTGAAATATTACATCGTTTGCCTTCAAAATCTCTTGCAAGGCTTGTACGTGTGTGTAAGCATTGGCAGAAGTGTATTGCTGATCCATCTTTGGCTTATAGTTGTCGTTCTCAACGATGGAGTCCTCACCCTACCATGATAGGTTTCTTTTGTCAAAGTAGAGTCATCGGCTCTGAAATTCGTTTTTTAGACTTGTCGAGCAAAACATCATCAGAAGTGATTGATGGTAGTTTAGATGAGTTGGTCAATTTCCTTGGCAGGAGATTGTATATTATTGCATCCTCTAATGGTTTCCTTCTTATCGCTGAGAAAAGATCAAATCAGAGGGTTTACTATGTTTATAATCCTGCAACGAGGCAGCATTTTTCAGTCCCTGTAACTGAAACATCCTGTATGAAAGTAGCAGCCATCGGATTTCATTGTAAAGTAGATGACCCTGAAAAAGATGTGATCTCCTTTACTATAGTTCGTTATGAAATATGGTATTTTCTTCGTTCGAGTGTAACAATTGAAAGCTTCTCTTCTGAGACTAATGTGTGGACTACCATCTATCTCACGCTAGATGTACCTCTCAAAGTTTGTCTTTCATGTTATAGGAAATTAGCATCAGCTGGGGTAATCGATGGAGTATTCTGTTGGATTGACCACGGAGCACAGATCATTTTTTATGATAGTGTCAATAGGCACTTCTGGGCTTTGCGAGTGAATGCCTTGGAACCTTGGTATCTTGGAGTATCGGGTGGAGTTCTCTGTTATGCATCGTTGTACGAGGGAAAGATTACTATGTGGTGCCTTGAGAGCAATATTCGTAGTCCAGATGCAGTATGGGTCAGGAAATATGATGCAAATTTAATAGATGCATTAAGAAATAATCCTCCATTGGGTTTAGTTGCCGCGGTGATGTGTGTGGATATTCATCCTGCTAATCCACACATCGTTTATATGAAAATAAATGGCACCATTGTTTCATATGACTTGGAAAAGAATATTATGGAATTTTTGTATGAAATCGGAGATGGAAATTACTTATTCTTTACTTACGAGTGGCATCAATGGCCTCGTCTTCTCTAAGAACTATCAACAACATAGTTTTGCAGGATATTCCAAAAAGTGGAAGTCTGATAGTTTTGCAGCATTTCAATGATTTATTACTTAATTTAACAAGAATTCATACTCTTTCTTATGGAATTGTTAAATAATATTTCCTCCGTTTCAATTTATGTGACATTATTTGACCATCAAAAAGACTGTACAAGTTGCTCTGCCCAAAAAACAGAGCAATTGCAATGCAATTTCAGGCACCATGGAGTTGAAGAAAAGATGGAAGACTGATTTAGCTAAACAATTGGAGAGGAGAAATTCAGCAAACATAGGTACCCAAAGTAGCAATAAAAGGAAGAGGCCAGCCTCCAAAGTGCAGCAGCAGAAGAGCACAACAAATGAGTACAAGAATCCACCAAGTCTGCAAAGATATAATTTTGACTTTGACGACGATATGATCAATCGTGGCTGCTCCAAAGAAAACCTAACCAAGCGCGAGTCGAGGAAGAAAATGTAGGAAGCAACAATGACACAATTAGTGGAAGCAACTCTGCATTGTGTCCGCCAAGGGCGGAATACCTTGCTGATGTTGATTTGTATGCATTGCCCTTAACAGTTCCGTTTTGAATCACATTACAACTCTGTGTATAGTTAATGTTTTAGCTGGATATATACTACTAAAATTCACTTGTATTGGTTAAATATGAATTCAAGTTAAGTGATTGATGCTCTATATTGGTTAGCAACAAGTTATGTTAAACAAGTACTTTGTGTTTGTCACCCGTTCTTAAATTTAAATTTCCAAATCGGATTTGGTTGATATATTAATTTAATTTTTTTTTAAAAAAATCTCATCATTATTTAATTCTCGTGATATAATCTCCATATAATTATAATCCTAATATTAATATAACTTGTTCACGAATCAAAGGACTTAAAAGAAAAATATTCTTGTCCTTCCTTTGGTTAGTTGATGGACATAAACATTAAACATAAAACAAGCTCTATAAATTCTTTTTTTGATTTCAACAACTGGTGTCAAGAGCCCGCAGTGAAAGGCCAACCGAATTTTCTCACCTCTATAAATTCATTACCTCTTTGCTATTTTATTCATTAATGCTGTACAAAGGTTTCTGCTTCAGGTACTAACTTTTATTTAATGTATTGATTTAGCATACTATAAATTATATGACTACTTGATTCTAAGCCCTTTGAAGCAGAGGCGGAGCTAGGGTTTTCATCTGAACATCAAAAGTATATTTTAGGTTTATATTGTAGATATTGAATCTCCTTGGTTTGTTGAGTCATTATATTTTGATTCATCTTAGTGAAAATCCTAGCTCCACTATTGATTATTTGGGAATTAGGTTGTTTATGTAAATTTGACCTTTGTAATTATTCTGTATTGAATTGAGAGTTATGATTTCCTCCCAGTTAAAAAACTTGTTTCATAATTCAGTATTTTGCTTAACAATTGAAGTGCTTGTTTTCAGAGGTCTGAGATCACACAACTGTCGCTATGTAACATCTATGCAAGTGTAACAATTGAAAGTTTCTCTTCTGAGACTAATGTGTGGACTACCATCTATCTCACGCTAGATGTACCTCTCAGAGTCTGTCTTCAAGTTCGAGGAAATTAGCATCAGCTGGGAGTATTCTGTTGGATTGACAACGAAGCACAGATCATTCTTTATGATAGTGTCAATAAGCGTTTCTGGGCTTTACAAATGGATGGCTCGAACCTTTGGATTAATATTGGAATATCAGGTGGAGTTCTCTGTTACACAATGTGGTACCGCGATGGACAGGTTACTATGTGGTGCCTTGAGAGCAATATTCGTAATCCAGATGCAGTATGGGTCAGGAAGTATGATGCAAGATTAACTGAAGCATTCAAAAAGAATTCTCTATCGGGTTTAGAATTCGCGGTGATGTATGTGGATATTTATCCTGCTAATCCACACATCGTTTATCTGAAAATGAATGGCACCATTGTTTCATATGACTTGGAAAAGAATGTTATGGAGTTTTTGTATGAAATCCGAGATGAAGACTACTTATTCTTTGCTTACGAGTGGCATCAATGGCCTCGTCTTCTCTAAGAACTATCAACAACATATTTTTGCACGACATCCCAAAAAGTGGAAGTATGATAGTTTTGCAAATACGTACTATACTTAAGTTTTGAGTCTATTCTTGACAATAGAGATGGTTATATCAGATAAGACACTATATGAGTAAGTATTTATCTATCTAAATATGCTTGACCACGTCATTTAGACTCATTGTTGAGAGCATATGTCATTAAGAGATGGGGTAAACTTGAATGTCATCAACTAGTTGAAAAGATTACAAACAGGATTAGGATTTAGGAATCTCTATGCAAAACAACTCGCCTATGCTGGGAGGCTTCAAGTGGTTCTGGCTGTGTTGTTTTCAATTCAAATTTTCTGGGGTTCAGCATTCATACTCCCTCAAAGTGTTGTTAAGGAGGTCGACAGGAAATGTAGAGAATATCTGTGGGGTGGCAGTGAATAAAGAGTCATTGTGGGTAAAATGGGTACTTGGGATCTACATCAAATCAGAGACATTTTGGGACCATAAAGCACCAGTAGATAGTAGTTGGTACTGGACGAAAATAAACTCTCTGAAGCACTGGTATACGCAAGGAAATTCAACCTTGCTGTGAATGGGCAATACTCCATTACAAGAGGTTATATTGATCTGATAGGGAACCAAGCAAAGATGGAGGTAGCGGAATTAGTGTGGAACTCTGTATCACTGCCAAGACAGAGGTTTATTATGTGGCTAGCAATGCAAAATAAATTGCTTACAAAGGACAGACTGTTGAGTATGAACATTCAGGTAGATGACATGAACTGTTGCCTGTGTCAAGCTGCAGTGTTAGTAGAGACAAACACACACTTATTTGTGGAATGTGAGTATGCTGTCAAAGTGAGAGATGCATTAGTACAATGGTCAAAAATTTCAGTACTGGCAAGAGATTTGAAGATTACACTGGAGCTGATCAAATTGAAACATTGGAGGAGGTTTAAAAAACAAGTGATAGCTGCTGTTTTGGGAGCAATGGTATATCACATATGGAAAGCAAGAAATTGGAAACAGTTCAAGAAAGTACAGATACAACATACAGAGATAGTGAGTACAATCATCCGTGAAATTGTGGAGAGGATAGAGATGTATAAGTATACAAAGAAAGCAAATAGATGTAGAAATTTTTGGCAAAAGTTATGTAATTAGTTTGTTATTTTGTTGAAGCCAGCCTTTACTATTCCTTCATTAGTAAGGGTGGTGAAGGTTGGATGAGACTAGTCTGTTTGTGGTGTTTTTGTTAATGGTAATATTCACATTGGTTGTCAAAAACTTTGACTAGCAATTAACTACAATATGTACATATAGGGATCGTTTGGTAGACCGCATTAGAAGAAATAGTCCATGTATTATGTAAGGTATTATTTAATACTATGTTTGGTAGGAATTTGAGCCTATGTATAACTAATCCATGGATAAGTTATACCTCATACATGGTATTATAGGATGTATTACTAATACACAGGATATAATACCATGGGATAAGTATATGTAAAGACAAAAATATCCCTCAAATCATTTTAATTATTTTGTTTATTTTATGATTTATATTTGTACTAGTAAATTTATTTAAATAAATTAGCTTACAAATTAGAGAGAGTTGTTTGTTCCTAAATAAATTCAATACAAATTTGAAATGTGAGTTGTTTATTTGTATATGACGTTTGTGATCTCAATTGAATGTATTATATATATATATATAACCGTCTTTTCGACTTTAAAAGAAGATGATTTATTTTTTAAAAAATTTAAAAATGACATTTTGTGAGTGATCAATTTATTAAGATGACAATTATTTATCCTTAATAATTCAAGTGAAAACATAACAAATATGACAACAAAATTGTTCTTCTCATAGCTAGTTAGAAGGCCATAAAAAAATAATATTGTCTAGCAATTATTTACCTTAACTCAATTACATAATAATTCAAGGGTAAAATTGGAAAGAAGTTTTTTATAAAGTTTTAATCCAAACACAAGATGAGGTGGGAAACAATCTTTTCGACTTTAAAAGAAGATGATTTATTTTTTAAAAAATTTAAAAATGACATTTTGTGAGTGATCAATTTATTAAGATGACAATTATTTATCCTTAATAATTCAAGTGAAAACATAACAAATATGACAACAAAATTGTTCTTCTCATAGCTAGTTAGAAGGACATTAAAAAATAATGTCCGACAATTATCTACCTTAACCCAATTACATAATAATTTAAGGGAATAATTAGAAAAAAAAACTTTTTATAGAATTTTAATCCAAACACAAAATGAAGTGGAAAATAATGAACCAAACATTTGATAAAAATAAACCCTGCATTATTAATCCATACATTACTAATCTCTGCGTTATTAATTTTTGTACTATAAGTTTAATTTTTATCTTCATTCTTAGTTAAGCTGAATATATTGTTATCATTGTATTCATGATTGGTTCTGCGACTAGATTTCTACTTGAAAACTCTTATATAATAAGATTCACATAATAAAACAAGTTTTAACTTTGCAAACTCTTAAGAACATTACATAGGCCATGTTATTAAAAGCAAGTATTGACTAATTGCCATCTTGAAATTTATTTCCTAAGGCCACATATTCATACTCAATACCCATAATAAGTAATTAAAGGAGTTTTTTTCCTTCTTTTTTTCATGCCCCTTTTTATACAACAACTTGCCTACAACTTCAAAAATATAAAAACAAGCAATACATTTCAAATACATATCTCTACTTGCACAATTTTTTTGTTCCCCGTACCCAAATAGACTCATGAGACTCGTGTTCCCGGCCTCAAACTCCACGAGTTTTCAACCAGACACTTGATATCCGCGCAATTTCAAAGGGCAAGGAGAGTAGTAGTAGTAGACTGAGGAAGATTTGTAAGCATGTGAACAACTTCCCTCATGGTAGGCCTAGCACAACTCTCTTCTTCAACACACATTATAGCAATCTTGAACAAATTGATAACACTTGCAAGAGGGTAACTATGTAGCCTCGAGTCAACGACTGCTAAAACTGAGGCTGCATCAGACGGCTGAGATAATTCGGACATTGTTTTATTTACCCATCTGACTATATCTACACCGTCCCCGAATTCACCAACTGGCTTGTGACCTGTGATAAGTTCCAACAGTACAACTCCAAAACTGTATACATCACTCTTTTGGTCAACTTTCAATGTGTATGCATACTCTGTTTCATATCCAAACAAAAATGCACCTCAGAAAAACATTAATTGCACAATTTAATGTTTTGGACAAATGTTTTAAATAGATTTTGTCCTGGAGCATAGCTTTTAAATACCTACTATTTTTAACCCCAGTTCAGTAAATTCTAAAAGTTCATAGGTCTTGGTAATTGGTACTAAAAGTTAGTGAAGTGTATCTTTCATGAAATAGGAAAATATTGACCAATAACACAGGTATATAAAAGGACTTAAGGATCTATTTTGCTTGTATTCTTCAAAAAATGATGTTGCATCCGTGTCGAATCCTCCAAAAAAGTATTACTTTTGGAGGATCCGACATGTACCCCACTGACATTTTTTAAGAGTTTGAGCAACATAGCTCAAGGTTATATGCACAATAGCATACAAACTTCATAGTATCATCATAATTTAATCTATTATAGCAAGTTATTAGTATCACATTTTAAGATTATCATTAATTTTTACCTGTAACTACATTATATGCCACCAAATTGTATAAATATGATGACCATATGAGCCAGTAATAAAAGAAAACTAATACGGAAATTCATAATTGTATAAATATGATAAATATTGTAACCGTATTAGTTTACCTGGAGCAATGTAACCATATGAGCCAGCAATAGAGGACATGCACTCTGATGCACCAGCATCCTGCAAGAATTTGGCTAGGCCAAAATCAGCAACATGAGCCTCGTAATCGGAATCCAGCAGAATATTATTGGACTTGACATCTCTATGAATAATCGAAGGCGAACAATCATGGTGCAAATAACACAATCCCTTTGCAGCTTCCACAGCAATACGGTACCTCGTCTCCCATTTCAAATGTGCTCCTTTGGCACCATGTAACATTTCACCTAAGCTCCCATTCGACATGTATTCGTACAACAACAAGTTTGTGTCTTTGTTTGAGACATATCCTAGTAATCGTACGATGTTTCTGTGCCTGATCCTTCCTAGTGTTTGGATTTCAGCTGAGAATCCGTGATCATGGTGTCCAGTTCCTCGGCCTACAAGTTTCTTAATTGCAACGTCGATGCCATTTGACATAGACCCTCGGTACACAACGCCAGCTCCACCTTTCCCAATTATGTTCTCCTCTTTTAAACACTCCAAAACATCCTCAGCTCTGAAATCAAGTTTCTGGAATGCTGTTAACTTCCAAAGTTTCGAATTCTTGAACTTTTCCTTCTTGATGAACAACACGGTAACTGCCAACAGCAATGCAACAGTGACTAAGATGATTATTGTAATCACCAATTGGATAGTTGTGAACTTCCCAGAATGGATTTTGAGCGCGTTTTGTGGTGAATTGGAAGCTGACGGGCAAAAAGTAGCATGAGGCGAACAGAGTTTTGGATTTCCTACAAAATAAGTGTCATTGAAGAACTTTAGTTGTCCGTTGGTCGGTCTCCTTCCAGAAAGATCATTGTAAGAAAGATCCAAAACTGTCAAGCCATTCATCACTCCGACTTCTCCAGGAATGGCGCCACTCAGTTGGTTTCTTGACAAGTTCAGAGCGTTCAAGCTATTTAACTTGGTGATTTCTTTTGGCACTTCACCAACCAGTTGGTTTCTGCTCAAGTCAACCAATGTTAGCTCTGAACAAAGCGCAATTGAACTTGGGATTTCACCTGTTAAATTGTTACCACTCAAGTTGATGGTCACGAGTTTATTCAAACTCGCAATTTCTTGAGGAATTTCACCAGATAATCTGTTCATATCAAGTGATAGAGTGACTAGATTCTTCAAGTTCCCTAATGATGGAGGAATGTTCCCCGTGATCCAGTTGTTGGAAAGTACAAGTTTAGTGAGATTATTCGCGTTTATCTCCGTTGGCAGCTCACCAGTGAAATAGTTGTTGTCAAGTTCAAGCATATCCAATGCAGGTAACTTGAAAAAACCAGCTGGAATAGTACCATTTAAGTAATTCTTCCTAACGCGAATTCGAGCAAGCGATTTGCACTCACCAAGTTGTTCAGGAATTGGACCAAAGAAGTAATTTTCCATTAGAATCAGTGTCTTTAACTTCCCTCCTTTACACAAATCAGGTGGTATCCTTCCAGTAAAATGATTAATAGAAATATCAAGAAACAAAAACCTCCCGTTACGCCCAAGATTTTCGGGCAATTCAAGAGTAAAATTGTTTCCCCAAATCTGCAACACTTCAAGATTTGGAAGGTCACCAATAAAAGGGGGAATTGGACCATGCAAGTTGTTTCTAAACAAGTTAATCAATGTCAAATTCTGCAACTTCACAAAACTCTCTGGTATTTCTCCGGTCAGTTGATTAAAAGACAAATCAAACGACATCAAACTCTCTAAACCAGATAGTTCAGAAGGTATGCGACCTGTAAATCATAAGCGAATCCAAGATTTAAGTTTTACGAATTCAAGATTCTAAAATTTATCAGATATATGACTTCAAAACTTTATATACATAATATTTTGCACATATACATCTATGTTATACAAAAACCTCTCTATTAACACATACTCTAACATCATTTCACTATAAATACAGTTTTTCTCAAAGAAACTTTTTATGATATTCTCACTCCATTCACTTTTTACTTATATACTGGCACTCTGCACGTCACTCAAGAAACAACTATTACTATTGAGTATTTCAACACAATTTGATTTTCAGTCTTACATCTTGGAAAATGATTTGTGACAAATATGTTTCCTACAACAATATTCAACCATGGCAACTAGAATATATTCAGACAAACGACGTTATTAAAGATAGATTTGATTGTATAACTAATTAACAAATAGTGAGTTCATGAATACCTGTAAGTCTGTTCACTTGTAGAAACAAAGTATGCAACTTCTTCAAATTTCCAAGACTTGGAGGAACTTCACCATCAAGATTACAATTTCCAAGATCAAGAAGTTTAAGTGTACTAATATTACCAAACTCAGATGGAATACCCCCTTCATAACTATTATAATAGCCCAATCTAAGTTCTTCAAGATTTGGTAACGAAGCCAAACTCTTTGGTATTTTCCCAGTTAGTGAATTTCCCTCCAAACCCAACCACTTTAAACTTACAATATGAGAATAAACTTCTGGTATTTCACCATGAAAATAGTTTCCACCAAGATGTAAAGTTTCCAACTTTTTCAACTTTACAAACTCAGTAGGAAGTTCACCAGTGAAATTGTTGTTATAAATGTCAAAAGATTCAAGCTTTATTAACCCCAACAAGATTTCTCTAGGAAAAGGACCAGAAAAATTGTTGTAAGAAAGATTAACATGTTTAATAGAAGAAAGTTGTGACATTTCTAAAGGGAGTGTACCAGTAATATTATCACCAAAAATAATAAGATTTTCAAGATTTAGTAAAAGACCAATTTCTGGTGGAATAGTACCAAATAGAGGAACATTAGTGATGTTTATAGATATAACATGAGAGTTATTGTTACACGTAACACCAGAAAAAGAACAATGGGAAAAAGGGTAATTTGTGTTGTTGTTCCAATCAAGAAGTGCAGAAGTTCCAGGAGCAACCATGGATTCTTTGAGCTTCAAAAGGGTTTCAAGATCAGAGTTTGCATTAATGGAGAAAACAAAAAAAATGAAAATTTGGAGGAAAAGGGATATTTTTTTGGGGAGTGACATTATTACACTGTTAGTTTAGTCTGGTTTGTACAAATTTTAGGATAGGTTCAAGGGTATTTGAAGTGTTGAGTATTTAGTACTGTTGCATTTGGCCAAAGTGGAAGGAGAATCAAAATTAACTTTTTGGCTTTGAATATATGTGTGTAGGAAACAAAGTGAAGATACCACAGGGAGTGGTAAATACTTCATCTCTACCAAATAATAATAAGGTAACAAATTTTGTTCCTCCATTCTTAATCATTCATAATCAAAGCTTTCAAATTTAAATACGATACGGAATCACTTTTATTAGAGAATTTTGTACAACTACTGTAACACTTTTCAGCGCTAATTTAGAACTAATCGAGTTTAAATATGGATATTGGATACTAAAAGACCCAACAAAATATATAATTTTCTTTTATTTTATTAAAAATTATCATTTTTATAATATTTTAAAAGAGTAACTTCAAAAACTCTTTACTAATCAAATGATTTATAATCACCAAAATGAGGAGTTAGATCATAAATTTATAAAAATTTCCTTTCTATCTTACTTAAAATCTATATTAGGTCAAACAGTGTTACATAAATTGAGATTGAAAGAATATATTTTAATGAACGAATCAACCTTTTCTAGTTTAAGGTTAAAACATTATTTATCAAAAGTAACTTCATCCAAAATTCAAATTTAAATTCAAAATCTCTTGTTAAGATGAAAAAGTATTGACTACTTCATCATAATTTTCGATAATTCCATCTCATATTTAATTAGCTTTAAATCATGGTATAATTTCATATTTAATTACTATGTTACGTGAAGATTCAATCGAACTCAATAACTTACGGTTAAATCTCATATTTATTGGTAAAAAAAGTCATGGTGATATGTATAGATGCAAGTAAAATGATTGTAGCAGCAGACTTTAGAAGCAATGGTTAGATGAGAAACAGAGTAAATTACTGACGGCTTTTTGTGAACTTCTTTTGATGATTGACGCTTCTGAGTCTGTCAGCTAAGATTTATACTAGAAAATAACAAAAATAATATCTTTATCTTTGGGTTATTTCAAACTAGTTTATTAAGTATAACTCTTTGTCACTTTGGTCCTCTAAATTTATTAAAATGAGCACTTCTAATAGTAAATTTGAGTAGTTTGTGATTTGCATCCTAATGCATGCACGTTTTGGTTACTTACATCTTATCTTCGTTTTTAATGATTTGCACCCTAATTCCTTACAAAACCATAAAAAAAAAAATGGTCGTAACTCATATTTAGAGTGTGGTATTTGTTGTTTAGGCTATATTTTTTTTTAAATCTATTTATTGTGTTAGTGTAGATTTTTATATGATTTGAAGGAGCTATTTTGTTACAGTATTTTACTTATTATAATTTTATAGCTATGATAATTAGTGTATCTATTGATCAATGCAACGATTGATATACTGATGTATTTAGTCATTTTTAATTTTATCTAGTATATAATTTCACCACATGATTATTTTAACAGTCGAATCTCTGCGCATCTATCTTGTGTGTATTTCTATATTATTAGACTCATTTTTGCTTTCAAACCTCCCATTATGAATTATTAGAGTTTTACGCTCCAATATTCATTATCATATAACATTATCGATCTTATAATTATTTCGTAATTTTTTTTCTTTTTTTTCTTTGGTATGGTAGGAAGGCCCATATTTTGTGGGGGGGGGGGTTAATGGGTGGTTCTGGGGCCCATTGGCAAAGTCTGTATGTGTCCTTGGGTAAGAGACACTCTGTAATTTTGGCATTGCGTAAAAAGTCCACTCTTTTTGTTCTCTTCTTCCGATCCAACCAATCTCAACATCTTTTTCATAACTGTCCCACCATTTTCTGAAATTCAGCATGGTCATTATAATTGTTTTTGGATTCTCAGTATAAAAAAAATATTGATAGGGAGCATTATTCATCGAATAAGTCTTTATTTAATGTGAATTTAAATTGATCGTGTTTCAATATGAATATCAATCAATATGTTGTTTTTCTTTTTATTAGAACACCAACAATATATTGTTTCATTTGTTCACTTTTATTGTCTCAAATTTTAATTTGATACTCAATTTAAGAAAGTATATGAGATATTTGTATCTTTTGCTCTTAAATGAAAGATATGTTAAATGTATCAAACTATTATTTAATCTGATGATCTTAAACATGTCACGTAAAAAGTTGAAATTAAAAAGTTGCTAAAGAAAACGAGACATTCTCTTCTAAACAAACTAACAAGAAAAATAAGGCAAACAATTTATTTTTTTAAAAAAGTAATAAATAGAATGATAATTAAATATATCACCTTTAAATTTTATAAATGTTTTGAAAAATATATTTGAAAATGACTATAGTAAAAAATATAGACAATACTATTAGTTGACTCAAATTGATTAAATGTTATTGTATCTAATTGTGATTGACAGAATGAGAATCATCCAAAAAGAAATTAAAAGGTTGTACGCACTTTGTCTCTCCTTTCTTTCTTAAAATTTATTTAAATTTAAAGTACAACTTTTTTCTTATTCTTGTCTTTACATTATGAAAATCAAGCTTGAGACCTTGTATCGTACAAATATTTTTTGGAGATTGCACTCATATATCTTTCTTCTTTTTTTAAATGCAGATATAGAATATTAGGCGGAATAAAAAAAACAAAGCTAATTGTAGTTTGCACTAAAACTAACACTAACAAGTCATTTCGTATTTATTTATTTCAGGATTGCTATTCTATCCTTTATGTATAATAAAAATAATAAAATTATGGAATAAATTATTCCGTTATTTCACCTATATCAAATATGAAATGAACTCATTTTAAAATTAATTATATAATTAGTTATCTCTTATCTCTCGTACCATATCAGTCCTTCCTGATGTTCTTCTCAAACAAAGGTTATCCAAACTTATATCTTTTTCCATTAAATTATTTTTGACAACACTGTTTTCTAGAACTATCAAATCCCAATCCAAATGTTGAAAAGAATTTACTTGCTGGATGACACTCTCACTTATAATATTTTTTTATTTATATTTAAAAAGAGGTTAATTTTGAGTCGTCCTTGTTGCACGAGGCAATATTAATGGGCAGCCAATATTTTTTTATTTTTTTGTAAATATATATTCTATACAGAGTAAAGTTTGTGTTACTACTTTAATACTTTATACTTGATAAAAAAAAATAAAAAAAATAAATATCAAACAGCTCCTAAGTATATTACTATTATATATTAAAAGAGAATTTATATGCGGCAGAAATTGTGTCCAAAAAAAAGTAGAATATATTCCCTATTTTATTTTTTTATCCCTTGAACGATTTAATCCACTATGAAAGCTAAGGTAGAATAGATTCTTATTCTTTGTGCAAAAGTCTTTAGTGGGTAATTTTACATCTAGGTATTAGAATCTAAGAATAAAATAAATACTTCTTCCATTTTGCAAATCCAAATTGGGTGATGTTCCATTTCTTAGAGTTTAAAGAATATAAATTTACTTTATAATAATTATTTTAATTGGATATTTTATAGAGCTAGCTAATGACTTTTCTATTTGGCAAGTATAGTTTTGTTAATTTATGTTGTTACAACGTTCATTACAAGACACGTTACTGTTTGACCTAACAAATACAAACAAGTAGTGAACGAAATAATCATTTATATTGCGATTATAATATAAAGAATATATAAAGTCAACAAATAAATGTAGGAAAAGCGAATATACATAAGGGAAAAAAGAAAGTGAGAGCAAGAGGATACTATATTAAAAAATGAGCAAAATATAAATAAATCACAATTCACGTACACTTCTATATACCTTTTTGTAATGTATTCTAAATAACTTCTTCAGAAATTAGAAGTAATAGTACTAAATAATATTTTTTATATAGAGCACCAAATAATCATTAAACAACCTATTATTGATTTGATTTCGTAAATTGTTGATAATCAATTTCATTGGTGAGAAAAAGTGTGCGAAAGTTATAAGTGTGTTTTGATTTAACAGTCGCAAATTACGATACGTATGAGTTAGGCATACAATACACGTTCGAACATTGTTGCCACACACAAAAATCTACTCTTTCCGTCCCATTTTATGTGGCACTTTTCGAATTTCAAAATTCAAATAAGTCTATCTTTGACCGTAAATTGTTCATAGATCTTTTAAGCATTTTGAATTATCAATTATTGTGACTTATAGTACTTTTTACGTAGTTTACAAATATAAATAATATTTTTTATATAGAGCACCAAATAATCATTAAACAACCTATTATTGATTTGATTTCGTAAATTGTTGATAATCAATTTCATTGGTGAGAAAAAGTGTGCGAAAGTTATAAGTGTGTTTTGATTTAACAGTCGCAAATTACGATACGTATGAGTTAGGCATACAATACACGTTCGAACATTGTTGCCACACACAAAAATCTACTCTTTCCGTCCCATTTTATGTGGCACTTTTCGAATTTCAAAATTCAAATAAGTCTATCTTTGACCGTAAATTGTTCATAGATCTTTTAAGCATTTTGAATTATCAATTATTTTGACTTATAATACTTTTTACGTAGTTTACAAAATATATAAATTTCATTTCAAAAAAATTGAAGATTAGCTGCGCAAATTCCTGGTCAAACTTAAACTGTATTACTCTCATAAAACGAAAATTGCCACATAAATTGAGACGAAGGAAATAGTATTTAAGTATCAGATAAGAATTAAAAAACGAGTTCATTATTAGTCGAGTTTTAGATCGCACACAACTAACCCTCAAAATTTATAATTATGAGAAAAAGAAGAGAATGGTTTTCAAACGAGCTATCATGCAACATCAAGAATAGTTTGACTAGCCATAGCACATGCACTTATTACGAAGATTCTTTGCTAGATTTGTGTTGTGTGGCATGGTTGAGCCAACTACCTATAATAGCTAAAAATCGATTTTGGTCATGTACTTAATTATCTCAATTTGAGACGAATAAATATTCTTCCCTGCAACAGGTTTCACTTTGATTTGCAATTTGGGTCGGAACAAAATAGTCGATAATGACTAATATGGTCAAGCTAAAAAACTTAGATAGAAAATTATATTTGAACACTATTAATGAAATTTCTAACATCGATGACTCTGACTTCAACCAAATAATTGCAGGGAATAGGAATCAAATGGGTCGTGGCATCTGGTTCATATACAACATATTCACTTCATGAACCAATGGCTATAAATTCGTTTTGTCTGTAAGAACAACAAGTACGAATCAAACTTTATCAATTTCAATGTCTCATTCAGATGGCTAATTTTTTTAAAATTATATCGAATCAAAATAGATCGAACAAATTAAAGTAGCAACGATAGGCCAGTTTTAAAGGATTTATTGGACTCTGGGAATGAAGATACACTACACATGATGGACTTGACAACTGGGCCTGCACGCATTCCAATGAATGATGAGTAATCCATTAAGCCCATTCGTAGCTGAACTTCAATGTAGTTTTTATTTTTATTTTTTTGGTGTTTGATATAAATATTTTTATATTAAGACATAATTAAATTTAAATTCGTTTATCCTAAGAATCTATTTTTTAAAGGTAATATAGTTGAATAATTTTTTAAAGAAATAATTAAAACTTCTAATTAAGAATGAAAGAATTTATTCGCCGTATCTGTGTACTAGTAGTAAAATCAAAATAATATCCTGTAATGACACCAAACTGTCACGTCTATCTATTTTATATTATTAAATTAGGTGCACTGCCTATCTATATTGTTATTGTCTCTTTACAATTCTACCTACTCTACTTTATTTTATTTTTATTTAGCATTGTTACGAAAATTCGTAATGTGTATAAGTTTTATATTTATTTTTTAAGTGATGTTAGTTAATTATTTAATTAAGTATTAAATAAATACTTGATAAAAATAAATTATTTCCATCAAGTTTTAAATTACTCGCAACTAACCTTCGAAATTACTTTTAGTAGCCCATGGGCTAGAAGTGCAAAAGACTATTAGCATATGTACTTATTCATGAAATTGTTTTACTAAATTTGTGTTGTGTGGTTGAGCCAATTACATAAAATGGCTAAGATCGATTTGGTCACGTATTTAATTATCTCAATTTGGGACTACAATAAATATTCATACCCTACGACAATTTTCCCAGTTATACCCAACGTTGAGTGATCAATTGAACAATCTTCATAATATGTATACATCAAATACTAGAGTACTATATGTAGAATATTATATATGATTGTGGTGTTCTATCACGTTGGACCAGCATTGCCTAATACTCTAAGAAGTAAAATTTAGTTCATTGGTAAGATATTTAAACTACGATGATTATGCATACATACGACATACAATCATTTGTCATTGAATATACATCCATGATACAACATAAAGTCCAATAAGACGATAATCCAGAGCTATTTGTTCAGATACATACAATATAGGCTTGCCTATAATATACCATCAAAGAAGAAGACTGTCTCAAAACTATGTTATTCTTTATACAAAACCCTTCTTATTCAAAAGAAAAGTGAAAGTAGCAAACCTAGCACAACAATAAGACACTAATTAAGGACCAAATTATACCAAAAAGGGGAATCAGAACAGTATTTTAAACATATTAAAAAAGACTCAAAACCTAAAATAACATCACAAAACTAAGCGTGCATAAATTTATTAGGATAACCATCTGGTCTCAATAATATTTGGGTCCAAAAATAGCCTTAATGTTTGTGTTGTAGCTCAAATACATATATCGTTGGACGATTCATGGCAAAATTTTGGGACTTCAAATTGATTTTGATCAAGCCCACCCATTGAAGTTAGTATCTCAAAAGGTCACTTAACTTTAAAAATTTATCTAGTTAAGTTACTGAACTTTATTTATTATCAATAAAATCATTGAACTTGGGTTTTTTTATCCATAAAATCACTCAACTAAATTTAGCATTAAAAAAAAACATAACAAGACAATTTTTTCTTTTTTTTAATAGTTGAGAGTCTTATTACTAATATTTAGAGCTCAGATTTTCAAGTTAAATAAAGGTTATCATTCTGTTTTTTCTATAAATTGTGTACTGCTACTGTAATTATTGAGTTTAAAGCATATAATAAATGGGCTCAATCGTTGAGTAGGTGGTTTCTTTCTTTAATGGTGGTGTATTTTACTGTTATTAATTTTTGGTAGCTTCAGTTGTCTCTTCTAACTAGTTTGATAATTCATTGTTATTTTTCTCAGATTACCCTATTTACTAATCTAGATAAATAAAAATTAGATAGACTTTTGAATTAGTTCAGAAATTTCCTTTAAATCCGGACAATTAATTTATTTGTGGAGTTCACATTTTTATACATATAAAAATAATTTATGTTGTCTTGTTATATTTTTTCTTAATACTAAATTTTGTTAGAGTGTTTTTCATTGATAAAAAGCTAAGTTAAGTAATTTTATTAATACAAAAATCTAAATTGAGTGATTTTATTGATATAAATAAAGTTTAATAATTTTATTAGATAAATTCTCAAACTTGAATTACCTTTTGAGATATTAACTCTAAATGTTTGGATAGTATAATTTTTGAGATCATATCATATGGTTTGTTTTCTCATCATCAGGCGTGCTGCCTAGGGTTTGCTTCTTTAATTTCAACAAGATTGTATTGTTGTCTCTAATGGCTTTCCAAGTCGGAAGGTGAGTTGGTTGCAGCTTAATTTTTTGATTTTATAACTTATGATTTATCCTCAAAGTTTTTTTTTCTTTTCCTTCTTGTGCTGCTGGTGCTGGTAGGGCTTTGCTGGGAGCATCAACAACACAAATCAGGTATGTAATCGTCTTGCAAAATTTCATCTTTCGAAGAATTTATTTTGATTTTTGTATTTTTGATTGTGCAGGGGATACTGCCAGAAAGTTTCATCCACTGCCGAACTCGATCGCTCATTTCGTCGTACTTGTAATTTAATCGCCCTCTAATGGTTTAATTTTTTTGTATTAATTCATTAATAATAACTCAAACTCTGATCCCTCCCTTGCAGGTATTATGTTTGGTGCTGGAGCCGTAACGGCTTGTAATATCCTCTATTGCACGTATGTATTTTTCTTCTGTTTTTTCCCATGAAAATCCAAAGAAAAAAAATTCAGAAAGATCAATATATTCAGAGTTGGATCTGATTTTGTTTCTTGGCCTCGCAGGTTTCACACTAAACTGAATGAAGTCTGGGAACAGTAAGTTTGCACTACTTTACGGTCTAGTAGAGTAGATTATTGTGTTATTTACTCCATTAGCATTTTGACACATCTTTTTTCTGCACTTTCTGTTTAAGTCAAAACACAACCTTTGCTGCCCAACTTTTCCACAAGTTTTACACGGCCGTAATTGTTCCAATGATGACTTTGTTCTTCACAACAGCTCTTAACTGTAAACACACCCCTGTTTCCACATTATTATATGTCTAAAAATAGTTCAAGAATCAATTAAGATTTTGTTTTACAACGTCAATGAATTTAATCTCCTATAATCAATACGGTCTCCAGGTATTGTCTTTTTTTTTCACAAATGAGGCAAAACAAGAATGACTATGTACCATGGTTTGAGAGCTTAACATATAATCAATGATACCTTCAGTAGCATTCTTTTGATTAAAGGAATACATGTGAGCGTCTTGCAAAATTTCAAAGACTTCCTGAAAGGACTGTAACAAGACTGTTATCTTCTTAAGAATTTTCTGATGATCCCTATCTTCATCGTGGGTACTCATGATACAAACAACAGTTATCCCACTAAACTGATGTTTATTAAACAATTTAAGTAGCTTTTCACCTTCAGTAGGGAAAAGTCTCTGCTCCTCCTGGTGACACCAAACATGGTGATCAACCTTTCTTCCCTTACGAATGACAAATGACAGACTGTGTGGTGTAGTAGTCAAGAGTGTGCTCCTCCTGGTGACCAAACAAGGCGATCAACCTTTCTTCCAGATAGATTGTGTGGTCTGATACTCAGTTTTAACTAGAGAAAACACATCTATCTAGTACATACCCAGCACCAAATCGCAACCTCCAACTTGGAACACTCTATTGTCAAAATCAAAATAGCTCCTCTTGCATTTGCCACAGAAAATTTGGACAATAATGTGTACATGATCTGCCCATTAGCAACTGTTACCTTCATCCTAGTATAATAAGGAACTATAGACAGTCTTAGAGCCTTGATCACCTGAGGACTCACAAAGCTGTGAGTTGAACCACTATCAATCAAAGGGCGTCTTCTTTGCATAACCCAGGATAGTGTTACTAACGCTCCCATTCATGCCAGAATTTCGTGCTCAGATGAGAGGATCCCGTAACCACATAGATGCATGGGTTCATTAATCCACATTCATAGCCATAGGGTTCTTTGCTGAACATGTGTCTATTGAATTGATGGACAATGAAAATATAGAATGACAACTTTTAGGAGGATTATTTGATGGAGACTTTCTCAAGGGTTCAGTGGGTCCTAAATTTCCTTTGCAAATCTAGTGAGATTTGTGTTGAAAGAACAAGAAAGAGTTGTATCTTTCAAAGTGGAGGAGAGAACTGGTGAAATTGTCAGGGTGCGTTTGGTCATGACAATTGTGAAACTTGAAAAAGTAGTTTTTGTTTTCAAAGTGAGAAATGGTATTTGAAAATTGGATTTGGGCCATGAATACAAATTGGAGTTGTTTCTGAATTTTGTGAGTGATTTGAAGTGAAAACAACTTTTTTGTGTTTTTCAAATTCTGGAATTTTATGGCCTAGTATAGTTTCCTATATTCAACTCCGGAAAAAAAGAAAAAAACATTCATGACCAAATGGTTTAGATTCAGTGTAAAGGAACTTGTAGAGAATCTTGTTGTAGTGCGAGGAGTTGTTGGTTTCATTCTCTATGTTAATATGTTATAGTGCCTGGAGTTCTTTGTTGCATATTGACTTACTTTTTGCAGCTTGTTATTGACCAAGGAATCTTTGCAATTATTTTTTTGATGTGCTCAAGAAATGCATTTCAATAGATGTTATGATTTCTTACAAATAGATACTTTTACCTAGTCCTCCGCTTCAGAGCATACTAAACTTTGATGAAATTACTCTAGTTTCAAGAATTTTAATTCACTCTGCTATTTGTCTCATCAGGGAGCGTGAGCGTGATCAGCAATGGAAGTGGGACACTCGTTATTGAATTGTTTTTAGTAGTATGTGTGTATTTATCAGCCTTTTGGTTAAGATCCAACTGTAATGTGTACTTATCTATCTATGAAGAAGTTAAGTTGATGTTCTACTTACAAATTTCCTGAAGTTTATTGGAATGTGGAAGGAACTGAATTTCGTTGTCATCACAATATGTTTTAGTCTTGTGGTCATCAGTGGTATCCCTTTTTAAAAATTTGTGTTTGAATAAGCATGGCAATATTACTCAGAGGACCATTAATCTCAACTTCTAGACTTGTCTTTGTTAGAGCAACTATTTCAGCTTTCTGCCCAGTTCCTCTTAGTTCAGCTTCAGTGTCTTGCAGTTTGTGCATCTTGATGTCAATCTTAATATTAACTCCTCTGGATTGTTGGAAATGTTTGTCTCGTAGGGACGGTTTACCATTCGGTGGCACTTATTTTAGAGGGAGGGGGAAGTGCTACCCATAGGCCATACTCCATAGCTTGATTGAGACCTCCAATGAAGGATGGATGCATCCTATTCTCCAGGGAAGTGCTACCCATAGTATCTCCCCATTAATCCCAAAATCCATCGTCAAAATTAGCCAAGCCCTTATAATTTAATATTAATAGTTACAAAATCAAATTATTTTGATTAGGCTATTTCTCCTACACATGTGTTCACTCTTATAAATAAGGTAAAAATAAGCCCATTCCAAAATATATGAAACCTAGACCAATTACTTTACATTGCGTTTGACCTTCAGAGAAAATTAGTGCTTTTGGACCGCGACCCATAGATACTCTTACCACAATTTCTAAGTCGTCTACATTATCACTTGCATTATTCTATTTCAAGTGCGTAAAATATGACCTAAATTAGGTAGGTGCAATGCAAATGGCTAATTTTGGAGCAACCTTGGCATATAAATATTGGCCTGGTTTCTTCAGCTCAATCATCCCATCTTTTGTAAGAATTTCATCTGGAATATTCTTTGTAACAGAGAATTTAGAGTATCCCATAGAGTTAGTGTTTGGAAACACTTTGAATGAACCTCTTTTATGGAGTGAACTCTTGAAGTTATTTTCTTGGGATGTTTTTGAAATTTTTAATTAGATTTTCATCTTTAATTTTGTATACTCTTTATTTGTGTACAAATATTCAACTAAAAGTTATATTACAATATTGTCTCATATTTTATGCATAATTTTGTTCTTACATTATTATCTTGGGTGTTTGAGTTTATAATGAGTTTTATGTTTGTAGAAAATGTGTTGGATGGAATGTGATTCAAAAAGAAGATGATATTTATCCATACTTCAATGATTGGCTCGTGATTAGTGCATACAAACATACACTTTACCAACATACAAATACAATATACACCTATATTTTTCGTTATATACATCATGTATGTATCAGAAACGGATTTATGGTGCATGTATGCACGCTCTGGAATATATACATTCTTTTGTTTTGCCTATATTTCAGTGATGTGGCACTGTTGGTTATCGATGATATGGTTGAACTTGTATTATGTTTTTTAATATACACAATCGCGCTGGATAAGCAAATATTGTAGGATGATTATGCATACATACAACATACAATCATCCGTCATTGAATATACATACATGATTCAACATAAACTCGAATAAGACAACGATCCAGAGCTATTTATTCTCTCTCTCTCAAAGATGGTATGCATGCACTCCACATATTGTATCAACGGATAAAGTCGCATTGGATACGCATACATAACCCCACTGAAAGATACATACAATATAGGCTTGCCTACAGTATACCATCAAAGAAGATGACGACCCAGATCTATGGTATTCTTTATACGTACAATACATAAACCTTCTTATTCCGGTAATAATTAACCCAAGAGAACTAAGGTCCAATAAATGACCCAAAAATATTAAGAAAATTGTGAAATATCACTCCATGTTGGATAAATCGTGTGTTATCATATATTACTAAAAGTGGGAAGAATCCAAGTCAAAAGTTGAATTACCATTTTACCCCTACACTAAATTAAAAAGTTATAAAAATTAATTAATTAAATATTAAATAATAATATTATTATATTATTATACTAATGCTAATCATCATAACCTGCTTGTTTGTTTTCTCCGTTTTGGCCTTTTGATTTCCTTGGTAATTAAATTCTTTCTCCCATTACCTATAAATGCTTATTGCTATAATAATTATAATAAAGAAGGTTAATGAAGAGTTGCAGTGGTAATTAATTATGAGAGTTATATATCATATTTGTGTAGCAAAGAGGTGCCGGTGGTCAGAAGGTTAATGAAGAGTTGCAGTGGTAATTAATAATGATAGTTATATATCATATTTGTGTAGCAAAGAGGTGCCGGTGGTCATATTTTTTGCAAAAAATTATGATTATTAAGCAATTTTTTTATTTCTCTCTAAATACATTAGTTGATCACTGATTACTCTCATTATAATTTATTTTTTCAGGAGAGAAATCTATACAAATTCTAAAACTTCATACGGAGCTTGCAATGATGAAAATGGATGTTGAAAATCTTCATGGAGGTTGAAAGCTATCTATTCACAAAGTTGGCCTTTTAGCAAGCATAGTTAGTAACTAATACATTTTCATGTTTTGAGAAACTTCTCTTTTAATAATTAGTTTTTAGGCAATTGTCGGAGGAATTCAAAGCAGCATTTTCACTGATTTACATACTTTGGGTAAGTGATGAGATGGAAACTCTCTTCTTCCTTTCTTTGTCATTTCACTTAATTATGTTATGTAATTTAATCATCCGGAAATGTGTTACATTTGTCTTTCTTCCATTTAATTTTTTACCCCTTATTTTGTTAGAGCTTAAACTTTCATGTTTTAGATCATACCTAGCTACCATCTTCCTATCGAGAATCATTTTTTTAATCATAATATTGTATATGTTCAATCAATCTATTTTTTGTATATGATAATCCTTCAATAATATCAGATAATGCTTAGGCCTTGTATTTTGTGTATCGAACAATTATTTTTCTTATGCGTGCAGAAGAACAACGCTATAAATGAAGGTTATAAGATGTTGAATATCAGAGGTGGAAGGTGATTAAGAGAGAAATTTAAAATGTAGTAGATTTTTGTGGATATATATATTTTCCCTTTGCCTTTATTAATTTTGTTAGTGATGATTAAATGCACTTCTCAAATTTAGAGCAAGAGTTCCTCGATATATCACATATCATCAGATGATATTTTATCTTAATTAATGTTACATACTTATACAGTAGTAGAGGTTTGTTAGTGATGTTTACATGCACTTCTCAAATTTAGAGCAAGAGTTCCTCGATATATCACATATCATCAGATGATATTTTATCTTAATTAATGTTACATACTTATACACAAGAAAAGCACGCTGAATAGAATAAAGGACTTGGACTATGAAGTATAATTTGAACCAACAAGACAATAAGTTGCAAAGTACAAGTACATTGCACTTACAAATGGCATCATTAGAGGAAGCTGATAATTCAAGAAACGCACTCAGAGCCTAGAAGAGAAGCAAGAGCACAAGCACAATTAAAGGAGAATCGCCTCAAAAGAAAAGTGAAAGTAGCAAACCTAACACAACAATAAGGCACTAAGGACCAAATTATACTAAAAAAGGGAATCAGAACAGTATTTTAAACATATTGCAGTCACCAATTCGTCCACTGATACTCCTCCAAAGTTTAAGGTCAGATGTCAAAGCATCAAATGAAGATCACAGAACCACAATGATGAATTTGATATGATGGCACAAGAAATGACAACGACCCCAAGAGAGTTACATAAGCATAAAAAAGACTCAACTTAAAATAACATCACAAAACTAAGCGTGCACAAGTACAACTAGGAAATAACAAATATCATCATTTATTCCTCCATGTTGTCCTTTCCGGCATAAGGGCAGCTTTAAGACGCTACTTCCTAGACCTAGAGACAAATATCAAAGTGAATTGAAGTGTCAATACAGGTAATATATACTAAAGTTATATTAAAACAATACAATATCATAGCGCATCATCCAACACAACCTTTTGAGGTTTAGTCAAACCTTTTGAGGTTTAAGTCAGCACTAGAACTAGATTTAAAAAGATTATCTACTGCCGTTGTTCTTCCTACTAAGAATCCTCCATTTTTCTGCTACGCTACTACTATCATTCTGGGCTTTAATAATGTTGCTAACAAAACAGCTCACAAGAAAGAATATTGAAGAAAAAATGGTGTATATGGCATTGCATTATATATACTTACTATATAATTAACTAGCACTCATGTGCTACAACTTCTCCTAATTAGTTCTCTCATTTATAAGTTGGAGACAAGAATCAAGAATATGGGTTTGAACTTTGATGGACAATTATAAATGTTAATATTGAAAATTTGCAGCTACATGGGAACTTAAAAATGGGACATTCTTTTTTGAAACTTCTGAAAATTTTA
This sequence comes from Solanum tuberosum, assembly GCF_000226075.1. NCBI lineage: Eukaryota > Viridiplantae > Streptophyta > Magnoliopsida > Solanales > Solanaceae > Solanum > Solanum tuberosum. The sequence goes on from NW_006238958.1 coordinate 1,474,639, forward strand.
TTTAGACTACTGCAAAAGAAAAAAATAAGAAAAAGCATAGATGGGGTGGGGCGGGGTGGGGTATGGCAGGGCAATTATTTGAGAAATGCTAAATACGGCAGGGTAGGGCGGGTCGAAATCTTAGCAGGTCATGCCTTGCGCCGCCCTAACCCACCCTAGTGCCATCCCTCTATCAGCATTCAATATGTGTTGAGCACTGAATAATATGTATTACCTTCTCAAAAAAAAAAAAAAAAAAAAGATAACTTACTCTTTAATTTTAAAAGCTTCGTTGCGTAACCTGCAAAATAAATTTAAAAATAAGTTTTACACAAGAGAAATGTCTGGAAAACAATTTGCCTACCAGGAAAGATGATAGTAAATGGAAAAAAAGATCTTCAAGTTTGAGAATCACCTATCCCTATTATTTGCAACAAACTCCTTCCAATTTTGAGTATCACTTACCCCGTTTTATATACATTTGAGTGTACATAGTTTCTTCTTAGCCTAGATTTTTACAATTTTTGGGATTTTGAAACAAAATTTATCCAAGGTTGAGTTATGCACCAAATCGAAGGAATGGAGAGCAGCCACAACGAGATGGATTACTTCATTTCCTTGGTAAGGAAAACAGAAATAACAGGCTACAAATGGTTCTAATACCCCCTCCCAATTGGGAATTACTCAGCTTTGATGGTCAAGAATCAGGAGAGGTTTGGTGTCATTCGCTGATACTGATTACGGGAGTTGTAGGATGCCTGAATTTAAGAAGGAACTATGCAGCAGATTCAGTGTACAACCGCTAGGGGATGTGGTGGAAGAATTCAATTAACTTTCTCAGACTGGTACTATGGATGAATTGTTACGGGAGTTTGAAGACTTCAATTCTCAGATGTTGGTAAGAAATCCAATTCTGAATGAATCATATTTCTTGTCCAGCTTTTGTAGGAGCACTGAAGGAAGAAATCAAGTAGGGGGTCAAACTGTTTAAACCTTCTAGCATACAGTTTGTCTCTTGAGGATCATATTCATCAACTCATTGTTCTGTTTACTACTCTTAGAGGATACTTGGGGCTAACAGATTACTACAGAAAATATGTAGCAAGATATGGTACCATATGCAGACCTTTGGCAGACTTATCGAAGAAGGATTCCTTTAAGTGGAATGAAGAAGCTAATGCACCCTTTTTTTTTTTTGATAACCGAGAAATCCGTTTGTGACCCGTCCTTTGGACCAATCACAGCTAACTAAACTCGATGGATAATGGGCCCGCCTCTCTACCCTTCTCCACTTAAATACCGGGCTTCGCTTTGCATGGTGTGGGGCTTGAACCTGCGATCTAAGCCACAAATCCTCCACCTTTTCCACTCGAGCTAGGCCTTGGGGGCAAGCTAATGCAGCCTTTGTTGCTCTCAAAACTGTTATGACCACCATTCCTGTTGAGAGTTGTGATGTATGCCACAAGAACAGGGATGAGAATGTAGCCTAGCTAGGGCTACTGCAACCTCTACCAATCTCTAATCAAAGTTGGAGTCACATAAGCACGGACTTTTCTGAAGGATAGCCAAAATCCAGGTCCAAAGATGTGATACTAGTAGTAGTGGACAGGCAATTAAAGTATGCTCATTTTGTTGCCCTCTCCCATCCTTTTAATGCAGACACTGTAGCTCACAAGTTTTGGAAGAAGATGCATTGCTTACATGGCACTCCTAAGTCAATTGTATCTGATAGAGACAAAAAAAATTCTTAGCAATTTTTGGCAGTCCTTGTTCAAATTATTGGGTACTCAACTACACTTTAGCACTGCCTATTACCCTTAAATTGATGGTCAGACTGAGAGAGTGAATAGGTGCATTGAGAACTACTTGAGATGCATGACCTCTAACACGCCTACTCATCGGAGAGAGTGGCTTCCTTTTGCCGAATGGCAGTACAAAACCAATTTCCATACTGGTTTGCAGAGTACTCCATTTGAGGCTCTTTATGGTTATTCACCACCACAACTATCTGTCGGACCCCTGCTTGAGACTATTGTTCCTACTGCTGAAGATGTTATGCAAAGACAACAGATGTTACCGCTTTTGAAGGACGACCTCCACAAGGCTCAAGAAAAGATGAAGTTGTATGCAGATAAAAGGAGATCAGATAAAGAGTGTTCTAGGTGGGTGACAAGGTCTATCTTAAACTTCGGCCATACAGACAAACCTCTCTTGCTTTGAGAAAGAATTTGAAATACTATGGTCCCTATACAATCTTAGCCGAAGTGAACACTATGGCATACACGTTGGTATTGCCACTCTCTTCTAGAGTGCATCATGTATTACATGTGTCCCACTTGAAGAAGAAGATAGGCGATAAAAGGGTACTCAAACTATTCCACCTGCTGGTGAAGATGGTCAATTCTTGGTGAAACCAGTTATTGTCCTGGAGAGACAAATGGTGAAGCATTACTATATGGCCAAGGTGAAGGTGCTCATTCAGCCTCCTGAAGATGCGACATGGGAAGATAACGAGTTCATACAAGCACAATTTCCTGATTTTGTTCTCAATCCTTTAGGACAAGGATGTTGTTGTGAGGGAGGTATTGTCATAATTGAGACTTATTAATTCAATAAGTAGTTATTAATTCAATTAGTAGTTAAAAGACTATTAGCGCGTGAGAGCGCAAAGGCTATGAATTATGATTGTCGTCACCTCGGCAACATCCACATCAGCGGTTAAAAGCAACTACTAGGAGAGAGAAGAAAGCATTGATTGAATTGGTGGTATTATTCGTGTGCTCTCTTCTCTTTTCTAACTAACAGATTTCCCTCTCAATCTTTCATTCTCTTCTCTTCTCTTTTGTAATCCAAACATTCTGCCTGCACATGATTGGAGCTCTGTCTATAATAATTTCTAGTTTGTGGTACAATTTCGTTTGATGGAATATAGAAAATTGTGATAATTGAATTTAGTTGATTTTAATTCCAAAATTGAGGTGAGAAGGTTGAGGTACGCACCAGTACAAGTAGAAGCACGCAGATACGAGTCCACCACCAATGAAAGCTCTAACTGCAAAGACCAGAGAAATAAAATGAGAGAGATAAATTTGAAGCGAGAAATAGAAAAGTAGGTTCATAATTTTACCATCATGACCAACTCTATTAGAGGTTTTTGTGGGAGAGATTTTCTGGCAGTATCCCCTGATACAGAATCAACAATACACGAGTTACATACCTGGAGAAGAAGAAGAAAGAAGAAATTCAACATACCTTAATTGTGTGGGTGCTCCAAGCAAAGCCCTACCAGCCATTTGTCTTCTACACAACCCAAAAAAAAATTGAGACAAAAATCAAACAAACCTAAGGAAAAATCATACAGTTATTATGCTGAAACCAACCCACCCTCCGAAACCAAAAGCCATAAACTCAGCAATCTTCGTCGAAACCTATCAAGCAAAACCCTCACCGAGCCAAATACAAAGAAATCAGAGTTCAGAACAAATTTTAGCCGACCCGACATCGTATTGTCCCTTGTTTACTTACAGTTGGGCCGGCCCATGTTGAGCGCAGACCAAACACTAGTTTTTTTTTTTTGAGAAGAAAAAAAAAACACTAGTTTTGTCTGAACTAGTATACGTTTTCGCGAGTTGCGCGGATATTTTAATTTCATAAAATATCAAATAGTTCAAATATTTGTACATCTTTGTCCTTAATTTTTTTTTTGTTGTATTAATAAAATATTTTTTGTAGAAAATAATATTAATTACTTATTCAAACGAAGAGCAATTGGAGACGATATTAATTATTTATTGGTATAAACTAATGAACTATATTAAATCAATATGTAGAAATAATTAATAACATGAAAATCCACAATATACACCATATGAATATAAAAGTATCATTGTCATCTTGTAAAATTAACTCTAAAGAGGAGGGAGGAGGGTATTTCATGCTTGTATTCAGCACTATCCACAATCGCACAACTCGAACTTTGAAATTTTAGAATTTGTTTAAATTTTTTGATATTGTATTAAATTGTGAAGCCATAATTAATTTTTGTGTTAAGAAGAACAATATATAGTTTTACATGAATACAATTATTCTGAAGAAAAAAGAAAGAAATTAAAGAAAGACTTGTCGTTAACTTCTAAAATAAAAATATATAAGTTTTCAATCATAATAATAGAAGATTAAAAATTATCTTTATGCCTATCAAACGATATATTATAAGACCAACATCACTAATCAGCCACACTTTTATTTTTCATCAACTTTGAAATCTAAAATAATAGATTGACTTAAAATGATTGTTATACATAAGCACAAGAAATACATACTTATGTCGTTAATTGTCTTGTTGGAAGTTCTCCACGTTAACAATCCTTTGAGTTTTATACCCTGACCGCCTGATGTCATCTCAATTATTTTTGAAAGAGAATTAACCTATATTAAGAAGTCTAGAACCTGTGGTTTGATTCAAAAGCACATAATTGAAAAGTCACATTACCAATACAAGAGTTATCGTATTAGTTGAGATATTGATACCTTTATTTATTAAGAATATAGGTATTTTTGATGAATGGAAAGCTTTTAGAAGAAAAGCAACTCTTCAGTCAAGATTACCAAATGAACAAGGAGGAGTGCATCCACAAATTCACGACACAAGAGCATTGTGGAAGTTCACAACTTTGCTGCTCTGTATGTCTGTAATGACATGGATGAACATGATTATCCCTTTGTGTGCGAGTCTCTGCAACTCACAAGAAAATAATTATGATCAATCCTTGATCTACATGCAAGAACTACTTTAGTCAATTTTGTTATTTAAACCTTTCACGGAAGATAATTCAATTTCTTACTTGCTGATTTTTTCTTCTGGCCTGGTTCATTTGAATTTTTAAGTGTCGAATGAAAACATATCTCTATTTGACAGAGGCAATCAAGATGTGGGACTATACTGGGTATGTTATTGTTGACAGAGGTGATCAAGTTGAAAAGTGAACATATTGGTAGAGCTTTTTTCTAAAAATAATAGATGTAAGCTTTTCCCCAACAATTATTTTTGTTTGTTCCTTTGCTGTTAGATTTGTGTGTTGTGTATGGAATTACATAAACTTGATTGTACTCATTTTTTTGGATCAGTCATTAAAAGTTGCAGGTATCAATCTCAAGTGTGGTTGCACTTCTATCCACATCTAAGTGTCGTCTCATTTTTTATCTAGAAATTTGACTTGCACTGACAAATTATTGGTATTACCACTTTATGATTGATTCGATTGTTGCTTATGATGGTAATATTTACATGTATTGCTATATTCATTAAAAATTATGTCCAGAAATAGTGGCAGACGAAGAATAAGCTTGATGGCTTCAATTGTGTTGATTATCTTCGATCAGATACATGACCCATATGTGATTTAAAATGTGTAATGTTTTCAGTTGTAAGAACCTAAAGGATGAATCCGTGAAATTTAAATATTGAATCCTCTTCTTCGGCTAGAATGTGAAGGCAATCTTAATCAATACTTTTCAGTGCATAGTAGGAATTACTCCTTACTAGGTGGTTACCATTTGAGAATTTTGGTAGGCCTTTTCCTGAAATTTTAGTGTCATATATATGATATATGCTAGAGTGAACCTTTAAAACTTCATAATTGAAATTCATTGTTTTTCCAAGTGTGATTCCATCTATTCTACAAGTTAGCAGACAATTACAAAATGAAAAAGAAGAGGGTTACCATCAAAGTAATTCATAATTTTTCTGCTGAAAATTTGAGTAAACATTCAATTGTTAGTACTATACCCTCCTTTGGATTGTTAATATAGTAGTTCCAACTATTGAGCTTGAATTGGGTTGACCCTCTAATCGAGATCGTAGTTTTAACGGGCATATTTAATTTTTGTATTCATTTTTGTTTGGATGGTGTCTGATCTTCTTATGCCCTCGACTTTTATTCTAGATGACTTCCCACATGTGATCATTGCCCTTTGTTGAAAATCAGTGGTGCTTGAGGACTATTTGTGCATATTTCATGTAGGGAACTTTTAGAAGTGTGTTAATGGAGCTATCAATTATTCTTTTAATCTTCTAATTGTTTCATTTTTTAGGGAGCTATGCTTCAATACTTTGAGGATTCGGTATCTAAAACTTTAGAAAATTCGATCTACATAGACAAATTGTAAAAACAATGATTGATCTCAACCCCATCATTGGCCTATGAATTGCAAGGGAGTGTAATTTACAAGCTCTATCTAAGATCCTTGTGATCGGATGAACAATTTTATTAGTCATTGTTTAGGTTATTTTGTTCCAATGAAGGTATTCTTATAAGTAAACATTTATGTACTTATTTGGCATGCTTCTATATCAATACATCTCTAAATGCTTATAATTGTGTTGTAACTTTATCGAGCTTTTGTAATATCAGGTCATTATTTTCATGTGCTACTTTTTCATTTTTCTTTTAATTGAACTCCTATCTTGCACCTCCAAATGATACAGAATTTTCATATGTTGCAACATATGACTTACACATTTCTTCATTAGTACTAGTTGATTTTTGGTATTATTTGTAGGGATTGATTGTCGTGGTGATGGGTCGAGAAGAAAAATCGATACATTTGGTGTTGGAAGGATGGTAAGAAACGGGGAGGGTCGGTAGGGATGACTGTTGAAAGTAATATTTTGTATGATGATTTTGTGAATTTAGTCATTCAAAAATCTGGATTTAATTGTCAACCGAAAGATCTTGTTATGAGTAGTTGCATTCCCAGTTTTTTTTCATAATGAGAATGTCTTACCTTTTAAAATAATTGATCAACCTAGTTTGCTTGTTTATTTGGGAGGAGCAATGAGGCCACCCATATAAGAGTCTACGTGGATGAAAATCCTATCGAGGAGGATCATATGCCAGAAGAAGACCAACAAGATATGTTATATGATGACATGATAATCATGATGATAAAATTAGAAAAGATGAAGTGCCGGACTTTGAGAGCAACAATCTTTCTACACCTATTGTTGGCAGCAACATTCCATGTTATTCTCAATCATCACGTGTGAATAATGTTCGAGATGATGATACCGATTTTTATAAGGGAATGACATTCAAGAACAAGGAAGAACTAGCAAATTCATTGAAAATTGCTTGCTTGAAAAAAGATTTTAGATTAAAAAAGGTGATCAATTCTTGTAATGGTTTTTTCTTTTAAATGTTCATATCCGGAGTGCAATTGGTGGCTGAGGGCTGTGAAATTTACAAGTAGCGACAGGTTTGTCATTAGAATCTATGAAAAGTACCATACATGTGGTTTAGAGCATCTTACAAGCCATAATCTGCATGCCATGGCAAAAGTCATAGGTAAGTACTTTGAAAATAGGTTTCCCAATGGTAAAGGCCTATCCACAAGAGACATGTCAAATCAACTCCACACATAATTGGGTTGTAAGGTAAGCTATTGGAAGATTTATAAGGGCATGGAGCATGCTAAGTCTTCGGTTAGGGTAACACATGAGAATGAGTATGCAATGCTTAATGCGTACTGTTATATGCTTCAAGTTGCAAATCCAAAAAGCAAGACGACATTGTCGCTAGATGAAAACGGGAGGTTCAAGTACTTCTTTGTATCATATGCCCCTTGGATAACTGGTTTTCAAGAAATGAGAAAAGTAATAGCCGTTGATGGGACATTTCTGAGGAGCAAGTATGAAGGAGTTTTGCTATCGGCGGTGGCACAAGATGTTGAGAATCATATATTTCCAGTGGCTTTCTGTGTTGTGAACAAGGAATGCGATGCCTCATATGAATAATTTTTTCAAAATATGAGAAGCTTTGTAGATGATACTAATGAGTTGTGCATTATTTCTGATAGACATCCAAGTATTCGAAAGATGGTTTCGACTATCTACCCTGCATCTCATTGTGGTTGTTGCATGAAACACATTGGGGAAAATATTCGAAATAACTTTCACAATTCAAAGGTAGTGTCCCATTTTTATAAAGCAGTAGGCCATGGGACAATTCAAAGGTAGTGTCCCATGGTTGACCTCATAATGTTATCACCAGTAGCATTAGGCTGGAAATGCACAGGAAATGTGTGTGCATTGATAGTTTTAATCCCATCATCATCCTCAACTTCATTTTTTTTACCTTCTTCTTTCTCAACTTCTTTTTTGTTGAGTACATGAGCTTAGCTTCTACTGTAGCAGAGTTAGTTTGGTTAGTTGGAATGTTGAAAGAGTTAAAGACTGAAGTTCAGTTACCAATTCAAGTATATAGTGACAGCAAGTCTGCTATTCAATTGGCTTCTAACCCAGTATATCATGAACGTACTAAACACATTGAGATTGATTGTCATTTCATCAGGGAAAAACTCCAACAAGGATTGGTCAAGATTGCTTATGTTTCAACACAAAATCAGCCGGCTGATATGCTTACCAAAGGTCTCAACAAGCCTCAACATGACTATCTACTATCCAAGCTAGGGGTCTTAAACATATTTATACAACCTAGCTTGATGGAGAGTATTGAGAGAGACAAAAAGAAAGAGAGTGTTGAAAGTTAGTAGTACTTTCAAGAAGTTAGTTACAAAAGTTAGGTAAGTTAGTCAATTCAATCATATATAAATACATATCATCAGGCATTGTAAATGTTATTCAATAATGAGATAAAGATCTTCATCTTCTTCAATCTTTTACTTTCAGTTTTGTATAACTTCAATATATTTCCTGTCAAGCTTTGCTGTCGAATTTGTCCATAGACTGATGTTTATAAACTTACAGGTTACTAGCTAAATTAACTATATTGTTCGAGATTTGAGGAAGACAACCTAAAAACTTCCGCTCTTTTTCAAAATCAGAAACATCGAACTCTTCCCTAAAACAGAATAGCCTTCAATTTGTGGAATCTCGCTAGCTCCCACCCTTATTGGTGAAGGGAAGCAACTACAAGAAGCATGAGGTGTATTTCATGATGCATGCTTCATCTTTGTGCATTCTCAGACTATGCCTCGAATGTCTCAGGTATGTGTTTCCTTTTGCCTAGACTTTTTACAATCTTGATTATATATGCTGGATTATATTCTCATGTCATTTTCGTTGTCTCAGGTACTTTGAATTCTTGAACGTGACCTAATCATGAATTATGATAAAATGTCGGCAACAACTACGTATGATGTGGGAAGCCGAACCGGAAGGATTTTGTCTAATCACCTCATGCAGTATGAAAAGTAGAGTGGTTCTACACGAAATGACGAATTGGACCAAAACTCTCATTTAATAAAAGGAGCCAGCCCCTCTATTATTGGGGATAGAGATAGTAGTCACAGCACTGCATTTTCAGATCATGATTTGTAATAATTCAATCATGCTGGCTCCTACAAAATATATTTATTTAGCCTAAAATTAAGAGAAAAACAGTTAATTAATTACGTACCTTTGACATGTGCATTGTTCTATTATATATTAGACTAAAGATAATACTCTGTATGTGAGTAGTTATGATATTCTATCAACATTAGTATGAGTTGTACGTAGTGAAGTAATGAAAATGTTTCGTTCTTAATTAGAGATTTTAGATTTGATCCTCACTCCAAACCTACATTTTTACTTTCTTTATTTGACAGGCTTTTCTCGTAGTTGCATTGGCATGAGTGTTATTTCCTCAAGAAACCACACTAGCTATGGAAATACTACGTGCTGATTCAACCTCAGAAGATATGCTGGTAATGTCAGTCCGATTTGCAAATGTAACATATGCTGCAAGATTCCGTACTCCTCCTTTGGAAATCATTGTGTATGAAACAGGCATTATTGAGTGCTATCCATCCAAATCCAGCCATTGTTTTTGGAAATATCAGCTTCCAAGGCCTCATTGACTCCTTCTTGTGCTGCTTTGCTTGATTTAACTGAGAAAATTCCATCATTCTTTGCCATCCACTTCAAAGAATCTGACCTGCAAGGCCATCCAGTCAGTAATAGGTAAGCTAAAGTGAAGATTCCAGTTGCTGCCATTGAAGAAGTCAGTTATGCTTGCATTATAGTTGGTGTTGACCTGATTGTCCCTTAAGAGGTCAGCTTTCCACGTCCTTGTTTTCCTCCAATTTACCAGCTGGGTTTTTACGAATTCTTTAAATACATTCGACTTCATTCTCTGCTCTAAACTGCTAACCTGTAGGGTGCTGTTACACTTTTGGTGCATCATTAATTGTCCATTTTGCATTGCCAAGTTACCTTTTTGCCTTTTTCCATAGTTCCTTCAGTTCAATATAGAATTCCCTCAACTCAAGTTCTCTGCCAAATACCCGTTCATTTTAATTTTAAAAGAATATACCCCTCAATTTCTGGAAATTGTTACTCAGAAATAATTCAAACTTATAACGTTTAGAAATCATGCAAACGATACAACCAAATCTAATGCAAGAAGATAATTAGTATAAATTGTAATTGCAGAAATTGTTACTCTAATTACTGATCAGGACACATCATTAGTCTAATTATGTTACAGACCAGGAGTAAGCTTCTGTAGATATTTGTTAGTTGCTTGTCTTTGTCCATGAAGTCCTAAAGGTCGACACTACTGGATTACCCACCTAAGCTTTAGATAGGCTGTCATGGGTTTGAGCTTCCCTAACAAACAAAGCAAATATGGCCTGTTTCTGATTTTTGGAACTTGTTGAACAACTCGGCTTGTGGTGTGGTTTCTGATTCTTGTTTTTATTGAATTCAGGTTATATAGAGGCTGGTTCGCCAATTTTAGGATCCACCAGCTCGTGGAGATTCAGTCATTACTTGAGAACCTACTGGATGTAAATGATTCTATGAGTAGATGTGCGGCATCTGCTACACAGAAACTGGCAAGGCATAGGGACATACTTCATGAATTTACCCAGGTTACTAACCATGTGAACTTTCTAAAGTGGGAAAAAGAAAATATATAATCATGACAAATATTCCTTTTCCATACAAAACACTAGAAGTTCTAACACTAAAAACAGTAGCACCATCCGTACAAATTTTCAAAACTATTCAATCACAATTTTTACACACGTCAACCTACGAATTCCTAAGGTGTTCTGCTCGAACGGCTCCAAGGTAATGGAAATACTTTTTCAAAAAAATTCTTCCCAATTTCAATCTCGGGCTCCTTCTTCACACCTCCGAAGCGGTTTAGACTGCTTTGAGCAAATCTAAACGGATGAAAAGTCGAAGTCTCCGACTCTGTGAGCAACAACCCACTCTCGATCAAAGCTATACCATACAAGGCTATAGCTAGCCGCTGCACATTCTCATCCTACAAAACAAAAACAAGATATTATCATATTCTGATTCGAAATTTGAGTTTTACAATCATATAAAAACACGATGTATATATAGATATATACCTTTGGGTCATGCTGACAAAGATCCTTAATCATCGGATCCCCAGGGTTGATTTCGAGCACTCTTCTAGCAGGCATGTGTGGCTCCGAATGTGGTAATATCTCCAAAAATGAAGTCAACCCGTACCTTGACTCCACCACAACACAAGGAGTGTAGGAAAGAAGATGGTTGATTTTTACATCAACATCAAGAAGCTTTGTCCACCATTGAACAAGTTTTTCAAATGACTTCTCGAGGTCTTCCTTGTAGAATTTGAATCCATCTTGGCATATATCATGGAATGTCTTCCCCTTATAAGCCAACAGATGTTGGACCACATATGGATCTATATCATCTGTTAAGAGTATCACCTAGAAAACGAGAAAAGAAAGTCAGTTCGTCTCAACAACTTGTGAATATACTTGTCTTGGGAATATCAGATTTAAAAGGAATATAAATGATTGGGAAGTCTAGAGAGTGGCTAATTTTTTTAGTTCTCTCAATCGGTTCACAGGACTACAAATTGGTGAAGATACACTGTGGTGGCAAGGGATCAATAAGGCTCTCCTACAGGGTCGATGCAACATATCATCTAATGAACCAGTCCAACATCCAGATTCATAATTGGCCATGGGAGCAAACATGGAAAGCCAAAATCCCATATAAAGTGTCTTGTTTTGTGTGGTTATTAGCTAGAGAAGTTGTCCTCACATTGGAAAATTGTATATATGGTTTCCGTTTTGGATATAAAATATAGTTACTATTCTAAAAAAAAACTCGAATAAATTATCGATAAAGAAAATTTTATACCTCAAAATCTTTTTTCTTGAGCATCTCAATAAAGGGAGACTTTTCCAACTGATTTTTGGTCGCTATGAGGTAAAATATTTTGTTTTGACCGGATTGCAGCCTTGACAAATATTCATCTAGGCTTATCAGCTCGCCTTCGGATTTTGTGCTGCAAACATACACAAATAAAAAATCAGTCAATGTCTATAATTAAGGGTTATTATATTCATTCTGAGACATGTAACCACATACATTAATATTAGAGTTTTATCAGGTGTTTTCTATGGACAAAGAATATAAAATACTGTATATTTTCCACAGCAATAACATTGAGCACCCAAACTTTAACCATCAGGTTCTGCTCTGTCCAAATAGTGTCCTATATGCATTCCATAATTGCAAAGGATTTGCAATGTCTTGGCCAATGATATTTCAAATCCCACGAGTTCATACAGATAAGCCTTGATAAAGTAAGCAGCAATTCTTGAGCAAGAACCTATTTGCATACCACCAATAAATTCTTGAGATACATATTGGTCATATGAGACACCTCCAGGTTAAGGGGAATTACCATTAGCTCCATAAATCTGTCCAGGCACTACTGCAAAAAGGGGATTTAGCGACAATTTTACAGTGGCATTAATTTAATGGTCACTACTTTTTTTAAGGTAAAATATTACTGACTAACAGATATTGACCACCAAAGGTATTCTTGTACCATCAATCAAATCTATGACCACTAAAATCACAATTTTAAAGACATCTGTTATCATTATTATTTAAAGTTTCCCTCCAATGTTTTTCACATGATTTACCAATTCCATTCAAAAGAAAGAGAAAATCTTTCTAAATCACAAATTAATATCATAAAATAGAAGAGGCTTTTGTGAAAGGCACAATTTAATTCATCACTACTGAAACTCAACCCTGCTTCATCTGTTCTGCATCGCCTCTTCATGCCTCCGAATCCACGTCACCTCTGTTCTAGCATCGAACACCAGTCATGGCCCCCAGGTAACCCAATAGATCTCTCCTACTCCTTTTTATCTCAATGCATCTGATATTTTGGGACTGAAATTGAACTCTTCTACTCTCATTTAACGTTGTTTGTTACATGTATTTGTAACTCCATATACTGTATGTGGAACTTAAAATGGTATTTCTCCTCTTCAGCTTTGACCTGTTTTACGATTCTTTACTTTTGTCGGGCAGTAGAAGGGGTAAATTCTAAGTAGAGGCAGATTGCAGCGTCACACTACTTGTCTCACTCTGCCCTATTTTCTTCTTTCCTTTTTCTTAGTTCTATGAAGTGAGATTGTGTAAGAAAAAGTGCCTGTTCATATATTTATCAGTTGCTCAAATCTTATCTTTAGCATTTTATTCTTGAATTGTTTGTGGAGAAGATGAGGAAACCATATTGTACACTAAATGTCATCCAAGTGACTTAATATCTTTGAAAGGGTTGGAACCTGTTGACTTAATATCTGCCTAAGTGTTAGTGGGAGAGTTACTTGGTAAATGTGTGCTAGTATGTGGTCTCATGTATTCAGAGAATAGTTGAGGTGTGTACAACATTACAATTAGTTGGTAGCTATGCTAGGGAGAGGTATCAAGTATTCGAAGAATAGTCGAGATCCGTGCAAATTGTCTTTGACACCACCACACCCTTATGGAAAAATATCTAATATGATGTATGTGAGTGGAAATAGCAAGGGGATGAATTCTGATGGTTTTTGGTGATGGTTGCGATCCTTGAATGCAATTAGAGTTGTAATGCAAAAGATTGGGATGTTAGAACATGCTCATTTATGAGGTTGTTGTTGAAAATATGATGTTATGGATCTTTAGGGAAGGATCGATTCACATTGCGATATATAAATCAACTCGTTAAAGGGAGGTTGAAACCTTAAATTGTTATGGATCTTTAGGGGAGATCGATTCACAGGGCGATATATAAATCAGTTCATTAAAGGGAGGTTGAAACCTTAGAGTTCATTAAAAGAGAGAACTCAGATTTGTTCAGTTCTTCAAAGGGAGACTGAAACCTTAGAGTTCAATGGAAGAGAGAACTATAATGACTTACTGATTTATTAATCAAAAGCCCCTTTAAATAGAAGTCATATTACATCAATAAGAAGTTCAATAATAAGAGTCTGATCTCCTTGCTTAAGAATATGCGATTCCTCCGGAGTGAAGTTGTTGGGGAAGAGAAATCTAATTCTTATGAAAGTAGGAGACCTAAATCCTATTCTGAACTAATAACTATAGCTTAACCTAATCCTTATGAAACTATAAAATATAAATCCTATTCTAGAATAATAAATAAAGCTTCTAAAATATAATTAAATACTTAATCTTAATTTAATGGCTCCCAACACATCCCTAACATTACTCCCTCACGTTGAAAGAGCTTGTCCTCAAGCTCAAGTTTTTGGGCAATCATCCAGAAAATCTGGATCCGTATCAACTTATCCAATTCCAGCCCTAGCTTGAAGTTGACATTGATAAATTTCGACTCTATCAGTTTGCTGAAGCATGACTAATTTGCCCATCAGGTTGCTACTTTTATGAGGTCCAAATCGCTGATATTCTAACTCATTGAGCCTTTCGCTCGTTTAAGTTGATAATGCCATAATGGTGCTAGTCTGAACATGTGAAATCCAGCCACACCAATCTTTTTTGCTTTCGTTGTATGTTGATTTTTTTCAAAAAAATGTTCACAACGATGTGCCCGAATTAATGGGTTATTGGTGTCGTTATAAGTAGGTGGTGTATTGCCTTTTGTAGCAGAAATTGTTGATCTGCTAGCTGTCTGGGCACTATTTGACTCAGGTTTGTGGGTTGCTGGTTTTGTGGAGTCAACTCCCAATCTAGACAATTGTTCTTAGATGTCTTGGACAATTCTATCGATGAGGCGTTGTTCCATTGCTGCAATTTTAAAGTCCAGTAGGGTTTCTGTAATGGTATGTTCTCCTTGAAATTGAGAACTGATCTCATCGCCCATTGTGTTAGGCTTTGATACCAAATTGTTATGGTTCTTTAGGGAAGGATTGATTCCCATGGCGATATATAAATCAGCTCGTTAAAGGGAGGTTGAAACCTTAAATTGTTATGGATCTTTAAGGAAAGATCGATTCACGGGGCGATATATAAATCAACTCATTAAAGGGAGGTTGAAACCTTAGAGTTCATTAAAAGAGAGAACTCCGATCTCTTCAGCTATTCAAAGGGAGACTGAAACCTTAGAGTTCGATGGAAGAGAGAACTATAGTCTCTTGCTTTTTGCTGAAAATGACTTACTGATTTATTCATCAAAAGGCCCTTTAAATAGGAGTCATATTACATCAATAGAAAATCTAATTCTTATGAAAGTAGGAGACCTAAATCCTATTCCGAACTAATAACTATAGCTTAACCTAATCCTTATAAAACTATAAAACATAAATGCTATTCTAGAATAATAAATAAAGCTTCTAAAATATAATTAAATACTTAATTTAATGGCTTCCAAACGCATCCCTAACATATGAACAGCCAGCCTCTTTAATCTTTTAAAAGCAGTATTGTTAAGGTTCATTAATTATAACAGAGAGAGATTGTGACATACTGAGAATGGTTCTACCCTCCTGCTTACTCATAGATTTTCCTTGTAAAAGAGACATAAAATATTTGTTGATATGAGCTCTTCTGTAATCTTTTACTTTAGTAGTCTGAAGCACTTGGTGACAACTGGTTTTGACACACTTTTCTTTGGTCGGTAGGACCCCATTTGTTTTTTGCGTACTGCAATGGCGGATTTTTCCTTAATTACTTTTTTTTCAAGCTTTTCTGTAGCATTTATTGTCCTTTAACATGTAAGAAAAAAATAATTCATGTAAAGTATTCTGTATACTTAATATAGTGTTTGTTTTATAAAATTAAAGTTTGCATCATTATGCAATGTTATAGCTAACGTTACTAATGTTGGCACTACTAAAGTGAAACTTCAGTTGGGGTATGGAACATTAATACATGTTTGAACCTTATGCGATGTGAACTAAGTTTGATATATAAGTGTACAAAGGTAAAAGGGCAATGGCTTTATTGTAAATATGTGCACAACTATCAAAAACAACCTCTCTACCTCACCTTTGAGGTAGAGGTAAGGTCTCCGTACACTCTACCCTCCCCAAATCTCACTTGCAAGACTACACTAGGTATGTTGTTGTTGTTGTGTACAACTAGTTCATGTCATCCTGAACTAAATGACCTCTAAATTCTGATTGTCTTTAGATAATTTTAAAGTGTAGATAAAACCTTTAAAAACTCAAACGTAGCAGGAACAGGGTTTCAAGAAAGGGTGAGTCATGTGCCCTTTTCATCCACAAAACTAACAAAAGCTGAATAAACATAAATTTTGATACTATAGACAATAGGAATACTAAATAAACATATATAAATTTTGATACTAACTGATGATTTCATTGCACACACATGATAGGATTTTTCCTAGTTCATTTATCTGCACTCAATACTCATAATACTAATATGGTAAAGCAGAGATACTAGTTGTTGGCATAATGATGCTAACAATTTTTATAACTACCTTTGACACATTAGCCAAATTCTCCCATTTGAGACCTTCTCTTTCAATTGGGGGTTTCCCCTTTTTAACTACAACCTGCCACACCTGTTTGGGAACCTGCAATTTCTTCTCTAGTTCCCCTTGTATCACCATTCCCCTTATCTTGATTCTGGTACCAGCACTCAACATCAATGTGTCCATACCGCAGACATTCATTGCAGTATTTTGGCTTCCATTCATAGTCTACATGTTGCTCCCACATTCCTGCGTTAGTCTCAATTTGAATCACCTCAGTGAATGGCCGTGAGACATCTACTTTGATCAAAATTTTGGCATATGAAATCTTAACAGAGTTTGTAGTGTATTGATAAGTATGCACTACTCTACATGCTGTACAAGCAACTTTAGTTAATGCCTCAACAGACCAATACCCTACTGGAAACTTCACCCAGATAGGTATCAAACTAAGAGTTTCCTTATCAAACTGGAAATCTAGCTCCCATTGTTTGAGAATGACATTGTTGTAATAGTATGGTAGAATATTAAGAACCCCTTCCTTGTAAGTCACCAATTTAAAGTTGAAGATATCGTATCCTTCATCAGTACCCTAGGCATAGAAACAAAACTCCAGTTCTTGTCTACATAGTTCTTCCGATGTTCCCCGTATGGTGTATCACCTACTACCTATCCTATTACCGTTGTTTCCCAATTTTCATTTGTGCCTTAATATCATCTTCTCCAATTGTAACAGTTACGCGTCCATTCTTCATACAAGGAGTTACAATTATGAGAGCCTTACCATTACTACAATCATCTCGTGTAGATTCTGCATTGGGTGTTTGATGGGTGGATGTTTCAGCATTTGAAATTGCACTTTCCTCATCACTGGTTCCATGCTAACCACTTTGATGGACTGTAGCTGGGTCTCTTCCTCTAAACTACTAGTTTTCTCGTTCTATTGTATCACTCAAACCCTGGTGGTAAATAGCTTCCAAAAGTAATCCTCAAGAGTCGTTGTGGAATTCCTGTTATCGGAGTGACAATAGATCGGTTGGGTGTCATTGATCAAAGCCTTGCCAAAGCCTTGCCATTGTCAATTCTCAGGCACAATCGCTGCCATGCTATTATGTGCTGAGAGGGAGACACTTGGTGCCTAGCTTGCGCCTTCCTTAGCAGATTTAATCAGTAGCTCATCTGTTCTTATAACTGTTATTTGAACCTTTTACCCTATAAATCAGGCCTCAACAACTAGTTACATAACTGTTCTATCCAACCTATACATTTTCTAGCGTGCTTGGGACCTCTACACATGTGTACTCTCTCCATAACCATATATTTGATTCGTTGTATAACAAAACTACTATTAACTTGTTGCTCTTGAAGATATTCCAATATCTATTTTGCCGAATGTAGTAAGTTCCTGTGCCAAGAGAATCTACTATCAAGTCCTTTTTGAATATGCACCAACGCTTCTATTTGATCCTCTTGAATGTGCTACTGATACTATCCTGAGGTATTTGTAACTCAACCAGTCGATTTTATAAGTTTTATATGTTTTATATGCCATTTTAATCCTATAATGATATAGTTAACTAAAGTGTTAATATTTATCAGGTCTGTGACGCCAACAGGGCCATGAACGAGTACAAGTATAAGAATGCTTACCTCTCAAATCGGAGGAAGTTGGCAAATTCATTCCTATTAGCTTCAGACTTAACGATTCCAAACTTTATCGCATTGCCAAATTTAGTCCACATCTTTGTATAGAGACCTTTCTTTTGTACATAATCCTTTGTAATCCAAGGCTCTATCATCCGGCTAAAACCTGTAATAAGATGACCCAAACATTAGGAGATAGCTATTTAAATTCATTAGCTAACGTCTAATTTAAGTATATATGTAAGTTTTAATAGGACTGATGGCAGATAACACAATGAAGACAATGTCTAGTTTGCTACAGAAAGTAAAGCAGGAGAATACAAGGAATTTAAAGTGAAGATAACTGAGAGAAAAGTTTATGCAGAGAGTTCTTAAATCTGTAAAAAAACAACCGAAAATACATAAACATACAACTAAAGAAACTGAAATAGATCATGGTCCTACTTTTAAGTCATGGTGCTAACCATGGTAACTACCCCCTAACACAACTGAAAAGAGAAATACAGGAAACTTAGAAATAGACATTGCAGTCCTAAAATAACTAACTAATACTCCTCCTTGCATTAGGAGCTGCAAATTCCAAGTTGTTGCCTTAGGAACTCGAACTTGCTGACAGGAAGGGATTTCGTAAATACATTTGCAAAAAACAAGAATCACTTCTCCTTTTTTCTGCACATCCCTCAAGAAAAAAAGCTTGATGTTGAAGTGTTTAGTCTTCCCATAGAACACTGGATTATGCGAAATGGCTATTGCAGCTTGATTATCAACATGAACCTCAGTATTAACGTTTTGCTCCATATGCAAATCAGAAAATATTTTCTCAGCCATAAGGTTTGATGTACTGCTGCAGTTGCAGCAATGAATTAAGCCTCTGCCGTGGATTGTGCCACAGTTTCCTACTTTTTTGAACACCAAGAGAAAATCCCTGATCCCAGACTGAAACAATATTCTGATGTACTTTTCATGTCGATAACGGATCTAGCCCAATCACTGTTTGAGAATCCATACAACTTGAAATTCTCACACTTCTTGA
Organism: Solanum tuberosum; assembly: GCF_000226075.1. NCBI lineage: Eukaryota > Viridiplantae > Streptophyta > Magnoliopsida > Solanales > Solanaceae > Solanum > Solanum tuberosum. The sequence goes on from NW_006238958.1 coordinate 1,494,007, forward strand.
ATTTGACACCATATTCACCGAGGACATGACTCTAGATAGGAAGGAGTGGAGGTCGCGTATTAAGGTTGAAGGTTAGTAGGGTTAGCGGGTTGTCTTCCCTTGCGAGGGTTTGGGTTGTTAGCGTTTGGAGCAGTCCTAGCCTTTTGCTGTTTACTGCGTTTCACTCCCTATATCTTTCTTGTTATTATCTCATTTGTTGAGTATACGCTATCTTTTGTACTGGCTGTTATGTTTGCATGTATCTCTCTTGTCACTTAGATTTGATGTTCTTGAGCTGAGGGTCTCTTGGAAACAGCCTCTCTACCTCCACGAGGTAGTGGCAAGGTCTGCGTACTATTTACCCTCCCCAGACCCCACCTAGTGGGATTTCACTGGGTTGTTGTTGTATTCAACAATACCTTTAATGTATCTTATAATTCTTTTTGCTGCTCGCAAATGCATTTCAGTAGCACAATGCATAAATCTAGATAAAAGACTTACAACAAATAGAATATCCGGCCTTGTAGCAAAGAGATACATCAAACATCCGATCAAGCTTTTGAAATTTCCTTCATCAATTTGATCGGTTCCATCCTCTTTGCTTAACTTCTCCTTTGGATTCATTGGTCGTGGTTGTTGCCTTGCAATTTTCCATATGGAATTTCTTAAGTATCTCTCCTGCATACTTCTTTTGGCAGATAAAAATTTCATCACAGCCTTGCTTGATTTCCATTCCTAGAAAGTATGTCATTTCAAAAACTTGCATCATTTCCTTCTTAAACTCTTCAACCAGCCACACATTGTTTCCTGTCACCAAGAGATCATCAACATAAAGGGAAACAATGAGAAGATCACTTCCTTTATGTTTGACATAAAAAGTGACTTCAGATACACTTCGTACAAACCCCAAACTCATCAAGTGATCAACAATTCTGCTATACCAAGCTTTCGAAGCTTGTTTTAAGCCATAAAGAGCCTTTTTAGGCAGACACCCTTTTTCTTCTTTTCCTTGCTCAAAGAAACCCTCGGGCTGCTCTACATAGATTTCTTCCGGTAGTACACCATTTAAAAAGGCAGATGTCACATCTAGCTCGAACACTTTCCAGCCCTTTTGTGCTGCTATTGCTAGCAACAATCTAATGGTATCCAATCGGGCTACTGGAGCAAAGGTGTCCGAGTAATCAACACCAAATATTTGGGCATATCCCTTGACAACAATCCTAGCCTTGTATTTATTGATAGAACCATCAGAATTGAGCTTGGTCAAACACCCATTTTACTCCAATGACCTTCCTATCGTTCGGTCGGTCAACTAACTCCCAAGTTTTGTTTTTCTTGATTATTAGCATCTCCTGTTCCATGGCGTTTCTCCATTTTTTATCTTGAAGTGCTTCATCGTGCCCTGCAGGCTCACAAACCGCAACATTGCTTTGTTGGTAGAATGTCAGAGAGTAGTCTTGTACCTCTAATTGGAAGATCATCCACCAACTCATTTTTCCAAAATGCCTATTCCTCTAAAGCTTTGACTGAAGTTGATTGTCCTTCTAGTCCCATTTCTCTTCCTCAGCAAAGTGCACATCTCTACTAACAATCATCTTCTCTGTTTGTAGATTATATACTTTGTAGGCTTTGGAGGATGAGCTATAACCCACAAATATTCCAGGAAGTGCCTTCTTGTCAAGTTTGTCTCTTTTAACCTGTGGCACATGAAAGAAACAAACACAACCAAATATCTTAATGAATCTTAGTGATGGTTTGAATCCATTCCAAGCCTCGAATGGAGTTTTATTCAACAATGCTTTAGTAGGAAGCCGATTTTGGAGAAATACTGTCGTACTAGCTGCCTCAGCCCAAAAACTTTTCGGCAACTCTTTTCATGCAACATGCACCGTGACATCTCCATTATATATCTGTTTCTCCTTTCACTAACTCTATTTTGTTGCGGAGTATAGTAATACCCGCTTCCTCACATAATGTGTTACATTCATCAAAATTATACTCTTTTCCATTGTCAGACCGCAGAGATTGGATTCTACAACCACTTTGATTTTCCACCATCTTTTTGAACTTCAAGAAAATTCCAGCCACTTTTGATTTATATTTCATAAAAAAAAATCCAGCAGAACCTTGTATAATCGTCAATGAATATAACATAGTATAGACTACCATTAAGGGATGGTGTTCTTTGAGGTCATGCAACATCTGTGTGAATCAGTTGCAACCTTTGAGAAGTCCGCCATGTTGCTTTGGGAAATGACTTCCTATTCTGCTTACCAAATTGACAAGCTTGACAACTTGGTAAGTGATCAACTAGAGTTGGTAGTCCTCTTGTCATATCTTCCTTTTGCAGCAACAATAGTGCTTGTAGATGACAATGGCCAAGTCTCCTGTGAAAGGTTTCTGTTACACTAGCCTTCATGGAATAAGCTAGTTGCTCTTTCTCTGTTGGATCAAAGGAAAAACTCCTTCCTCTCATCTTCACCCTGAAGATTTCATTTCCAGTAGTGTCACTGATTTGACAGTGATGATCTTCAAAGAAAACCCTGAATCCTTTTTCCATCAGATGTTTTGTGCTTAGCAAATTATGATCAATTTCAGGAACATAAAGAACCTCTGAAATTTTCTTTGTGCCAGTGCTCATCTTGATAGCTATGGTTTCAATTCCTTTGACAGGAAGGTGATCTCCATTTCCTATTCGAACCTGGAAATTTCAGTGGGCTTCAACTCTTTGAATAAACTCTCGCCATGAGTCATGTGGTTAGAGCAACCACTGTCAATTAATCAGTTGAGCTCTTACTTGAAAAGCATGTTGCAACAAAAAGATGATCCTCTTCTTCTTGATCAGCAACTTGAGTATTTTCTTCCTGCTGCGGGGCCTTATTCTTGCAAATCACTGCTTCGTGTCCAAGCTTATTGCATTTCTTGCGTTTAGCATTGGGTCTCCTCCAGCACTTGAATGGTGGATGGTATTTTCTTCCACAGTGCTGACAAGGGGGATAACTTTTCTTCGCGCTTCCTCCCTTACTTTTGTTGTTGGCTGATGTTTCTCCTTCACACACTGCTTGATTTTTTGTCTTTTTCTGAATTTTGTTAACCTGATGCTTAGTGACAAGAGCCTCTTCTGTTGTAACCTCCTGTCTCATGAGTCTTCTTTGCTCTTGAGCTTTCAGGGAACTGTTACAAGAATCTTCTCAACAATTCTTGAGTCTGGAAATGTAGAGCCGAGTAGCCTCACCTTATAATATTCCTTCACTGTTTCAGATTCCTTCATTTTTTTGCAATTCAAACTCCCTAATTAAGTTTAAAACTTGCATACCTTTTATTCTCTCATATCCAGAATACTTTTCCTTGAGATAATCCCATACTTCTTTAGCAGTTTTCATAGACATTATTCGCGTGAAAACCATTGACGATACAACAACAAATAAACATGCCTTGGCCTTCGATTTCTTTGTCTTCTTTTCCTTGTGTGCTTTAATTTAGCAATGGTAGGATTATTTGGTAGGGCTGGGATATCGTAATCCTCTTTCACAACTTCCCAGAGATCCAAAACATCCAAGTACGTCTCCATCCGTACTGCCCAAATCTGATGATTATCTCCATCAAAGACCGGCGGAGCAATTGGTGAGAAACTTGCTTCAGCATCCATGGCTTCTCCAACTCGACCACAGATCCCTTAAGATGAAAGCTCTGATACCAACTATAAGTTCTAATAAGACTGATGACAGATAACACAATGAAGACAATGTCTAGTCTGCTACAGAAAGGAAAGCAGGAGAATACAAGGAATTTAAAGTGAAGATAACTGAGAGAAAAGTAAACTGAATTAGATCATGGTCCTACTTTTAAGTCATGGTGCTAACCATGGTAACTACCCCTAACATAACTGAAAAGAGAAATACAGGAAACTTAGAAATAGACACGGCAGTCCTAAAGCAACTAACTAATCATATAGAATACCTTTCTTGCGATTAACAAATTCATCCGGATCCTCTTCAATTACTTTGTGAATGAGCTTGAGAGATCTTCGGATAAGCTTGTCGTCATCCTTACTTGCCCATAAAGAGATCTTAAGAAATCCAACAAGATATTAGAGTTCTATGTGAATTAAAAGAATGTAAAAACACTAATCCGTCAAGAAGATTTCATGAAATAACGTACCCATTCAGGCAATATTTCTTTCCTTTGATGATCCTTAAATCAGTAAACAAAAACATTTTTCATCAGTAATGAAATTTAAAGTAAAGAGAGATAAAGTTTTTTGGTTGAGAAACATAGGGTACACCATTTCTAACCTTCTTGAATTGTTTGATAGTAAGTTGCACAGTTTCCTTTGTGGATTCTTTGAAAACAGCATCATAACATTGAAAACCAAATGTACCACCAACGACCAAAAAATTAAGTGAAAACAAACCAAACTTGATTTGTTCGCTGAAGACATCATCCATTTCAGACTTGAAGTGTTGTTTCATTTTCTTTACAAACCCCATAGAAGTCGACATTTTAAAGTGAGGGTTTTGTTTGAGTCGGGGAAGAAGAAAAAAATGTTTGGGTGTGTAATGTGTTCTTTCCAAACCAAACGTTTGGTGTGTTCTTCCTCTATTTTTTGAGCTGGGGAAGGGAAGGGAAGGGGAGGACGACAAAATGTGTAGTACAGTATGCCGGGAAGAAACAATCGGTAATTTTTTTATTTTTTTTTGAAATGTGTAGTACAGTATGCCGGGAAGAAACAATCGGTAATTTTTTTATTTTTTTTTGAAATGTGTAGTACAGTATGCCGGGAAGAAACAATCGGTAATTTTTTTATTTTTTTTTGAAATGTGTAGTACAGTATGCCGGGAAGAAACAATCGGTAATTTTTTTATTTTTTTTTGAAATGTGTAGTACAGTATGCCGGGAAGAAACAATCGGTAATTTTTTTTTTTCTTTTTGCTAACTTTGAATAAATTACTTAAATGCCCGTTAGCATATACTCCCTTTGTCGGGTTGAGTCTATTTTAATTTTTGCACTATCAATTTTTCCCCTTCTTGTATGGGCAGTTAATTACCTCTTTTTTACCACATCGAAGTAACAATTCTGAATAATACTCCTTGAAAATAGTTCTTCTAGTAAATATGACCAACCTTGTTAGTATTGTTACTTTCTTGTAGCTACTACACTTTTTTTCGTATTTATTGTTGGATTTTCTTAATCCTAAGTCCTAAAACAATCTCCCCATTAATCTCAAAACCCATCTTCCAAGTATTTAATTTTTATCCCCCTATAATTTAATATATTAATAGTTACAAAATCAAATTATTTTGATTAGGCTATTTCTCATGCACATGTGTTCACTCATATAAATATACTAGTCTCTCGACGCACGTGTGTTCCATGTGAATTTCTATAAATTCGTTAGAACAATTGAAATTCTATGCAAATCGTGTGAAGTGGATAATATTTTTTAATGTCCATCAAGAAACACCAAATGAGGGGCACATTGTAATGTTTAAAATCAATTCCTTTGAAGCTTCCATCAGTAAATCAATTCCGTTGAAGCTATTACCGGTTATTTTTTAACTTTGTTTAGTAGCTAACACACTTTCAATAAAGTCACATGACTAATTTGAGCCAAATAACAATACATACTTACGATAATGATAAAAAAAATAAGATTGGTGAAGTCTAGTAGAGAAAAAACACACAAAAAATAGAAGAAAAATAAAACATATACATCATTCACAAGACTTTATCATATAGATTATAGATAGAAAATAAATATAGAATCAATAAGTTATCCATATTCGGAAATCGGAAGCTACAAGTTTAAAGAGAAAACAAAAGACGCAGACTATTTTCTTTGGTTATATTATATTTTGGTTAGTGTATCTATTTTACTCCAAATGTAACTAACACTTTGATTGATGATAGCCAGCTTGCTCAAATTTTGATAAGATTCTCAGGAGTCATTTTGGGTTTACATATCTTTTTAACCTAATTTAATAGTTGGGTTGAACTTAGAAATAGACTGAGTTTGAGTTAAGTATGTCTGCTGAGAAGAAACTGCAACTTGTAAATGTGTATTCAAGAAAAAGTATGAAAAGCAAGATTTCACATTCCAACAATGTCAACATCAATGTACATGACATGAAAAACCATAAACAAAGTTTTCTCAGTAACAAAAGAACTCAAACACCCTCCCCTTTCCCCAGAGCCTGGGGCAACTTATCTTGCTCAACAATTGCATTAAAAAAACTGAACACATATACTACTGCAAGCATGCAGTTTCATCATGTGTTCCTCCTAGACAATCCTAAAACCATGCTTCTAATAGAAAAGAAGTTGGTTCACATCTAGTAGTGTAGCCATATTTAGAAGTGCTGTACTTTCAGTGCACGCCAGTAAGCCTCCCAATTGCTGCCTTCTGATGGAAAGAAACCATCAATTTCGAGCATTCCCTGTTGTAGAAAATCAAGCGACACACAATCAAACATCTGTCTGATTTGTCAATAAATAGATATTAATCTAAAGTATACTTACAAAAGTTGATCTTTGACATAGCTGCTATGCTTCTCACAGGTTTTATTCCACTCCTTAAGACACACCGAGAGTGCATTGTGCAGTAAAGATAGCAGCAGCTGCAAGCATTGATGGTGGGAATCGAAGCATTTCATACTCCACTAGACATGGCTCAATCAAGAAGAATGACACTAGCTCCACCTGATTTAAACATAAACAAAAAGTTATATGAGTAGTGATTCAGAATGTTGTTAATACTTCTTAGTAGAAAAGAAATAAGTAAGATAGTAGAAAAGAAATATATGTATATATATACTAGGGGGTGAGTGCCCGTGCAAGGCACGGGCGTGTTTTATATTGACGTGAAAATAAAGAAGACGTGGTTGTGTTTTAAATATATTACATAAGTTTTGTGCAAGGTTATACATGAAGCTTGCTGCTAAAGAGAAAGTACAGATGTTAAGTTGACGTTGGATTCTAAAATGAGTCAACAAAAGTAGCTTGGTGCATGCCGAATGTTTTTTGTTATCGTGAATCTCTTTTGGTCACTCGGGAATGGTATTTTTGCTTCAATTGAGAATGTTTGTTCCTGTATTAAGAAAAGAATGAATGTAAGTATTTGTAGTAAGTTTTAACATTAAATAATGAATGATTTTTTTACTAACATCTTCTTGGGGTTCAATGTTTGCAATTGGGATGACTTCTTCCATCTACTGTAATGGAGATGAGAGATCCAGATTTGGATGTGCTCCTCAAAGTAAATGAAGTGTTCCTTTGTTCTCTGTGACCCTGCAGATAATGTCAAAGAAGGTACATTGCTGGTAATGTTAATTTGATATGTAAAAAAAAGACGGTGAGAATATATTAAGGAGTGCTGTAATACCATGCTTGTAGTTGCTCGCGTTGTGGATAAGGTGGATCAATTAGTATTGTTGTGTTGAATTTGGTCATCAATGATACACCTACGCTAATTACATTAGATATTAATAAGTTTGAACTCGGAGAGGAACTATCATTCAAAATAAGTATATTAAGACTAATCAGTCATTACTGAACTTAATCAATTATTAGTTGATCCAAACATGCGTTGACAGGACCATATTAGGCAAAATCAGCATCACAAACAAAATGTATGTTCCATTAGCAAGGGACAAGGGAGGCAAATAGAGTTCTATAGATCTAAAAGAAGGTTCACATGTAATAATACTAAAGTAAGAATTAATACTTATACATATACAAATAATATAGATGTAACATGAAGTTTTCAGTAGCTAACAATCTTTATGTTGACAGTGAATCACCAAATAGAGATATCATACTTCATAGGAGGTAAGTTGAGACAAAGGAATACTAGCAAATGAAATGGGTGAGGAAGATATAGAGGAGAACAAAGTGGCTTCATTTAGTGTTTATGTTCTCATTACTGACAGTTAACAATGTCATACAGTTGCAGCGTAGTAACATATTCAATGTGGTTGCACAAATGGGGTGTGTGGAGGGTAGAATGTACGTGAACCTTATCCCTAGGTCACGCTAAAATGCTATTGAAATAATGTCAAAGATGTCACCACAGCTTAGTTTACGTGTTGCCTTAGGTAATTTATGATATGATGACAAACTAAGCATATTCCTGTGTAAGAGCACAGATGCTTCAAAGTAAAAGCAACAATTGATATTACCTAGTAGAATAATCAAGAAGAAGCAAACTTAGTAAATCAAAGCCTCTTATTGGGGTTTTTCTGGTTTCAATAAACCAACCAAATGAAACTTAAGTTTGAAAGAAAGTCACATAACAACAAAGACTAAAATATTTTTGATTTGATATTTCAAAGTAAACATTGCACACCCAGAGTTCCCCATATGAAAAACATTGATTAAAATCAGAGAGCATTTTGTTGTGCCAAGAAACTGGGCTGACGGGATGTACTCACGTGATGGACAGGGAAAAAAAGAAGCAAAAAAGGAATTGTTAACAAATAGTGCTTTCTAATTTTTCCCTATGGAGGACTCATGATAGTATAACAGAATTACCTGCTCATAGGAAAGTGTGGTTCAGCGTGTTTCGGGAAAAAATAATTTAAAAAATTGTTTCTTTTATTCTACTTTATTGAATTAACAGTCCAGGCACAAACAGTTATGTAGACAGAATGAAGAACAGAACAGTAGATCAATATAGGTAAATATGTAGAATGCACAAGTGGAGGAACTCACTTTTGTCAGTGAAGAGTGTTTCCTTTGTTTCCTCAGCTGGAGAAATCTGAGTTCCAAAATGCTACAGAAGGTAACGAAGAAGTCAAATGACAGCATACTAAGAGCAAAACCTCGTGAATTCCATCTCAAGGGAAGTATAAAAAAACAAAAAGCACAAATAACAACACAAGTAGTCAGCAGAGTGGCTGCATAAGTCCTATTTGCCAGATTTTTTTTTTATATTTCCAGGTCACTAAACTATTTTAACCTAGGGATAAGTGTTAAGGTAGAGAGGTAACAGCCGCGAGGGGCCAATCACAACGTAATAATCTAGCTCAACTAAGTGTCGTCAAATATAAAATTGGTGTCCAAAAAATAACAATTTCTGTTTATCGAGCAAAACACTGTTACACCAAAGCAAGGAATAGAAGTATAAATCATTAACATGCATCTGTTTTCCTTTTAGGAAAAGTTTGAATGGCAATTCTAATTTATATTACTCAATCGGTACTCATCTTCTTAAATGGTGCAACTTTGTTGTAACAAAGCATTTTTTCTACTCGAACTAAGTTATTCCTTGCACTTTATCCAGAGCAAACTGACTCATCTAGTGGGAAATACTATAACTAAAGAATTGTTTCTTTTTGTTGATGCAACATCACTTGTTCTTGATTGTGTTCTTATAAACCATTGATGATATACTTCCTGAAGCATCTCTGAAGCAGAGGTAGACTCGTATATAATTCAATTCAACACATACATTAAACGAATGATGTTAAGTGAAATGACCACCTATTGATTGTACCTCGCAAGTTTCACACGTGAACAATTTGTTCTCCTTTTCTTTTCCAAGCTGAACTATGACTATTTATGTATTATAAGAGCTTAGCATACATCAATGGATCTCCAAAACCATTTCTACTAACCAATACTGAGGATTAAGGTTGTTTTTTTTTTATAACCGAGAAATCCGTCTGTGACCCGCCCTTTAGACCAATCACAGCCTTCTAAACTCGGTGGATAATGGGCCCGCCCCTCTACCCTTCTCCACTTAAATACCGGGCTTTGCTTTGCATGGTGTGGGGCATGAACCTGCGACCTAAGCCACAAATCCTACACCTTTTGCCACTTAGGATTAAGTTTTTTATTCTGCCTTCTTTTTGTTTTCCCTTTGCATTAAGTAGAACTTCTCACTTAAATTGAGTAGTTACATAAAACTCCACACAATATACAATAGCCATCCAAAATAGCATATCCTACTTATGAGAGAAGAGAGTCCCAAATTCATGTTTGAAGAAAAACAGAGGATAGATAATCAATAGTATTCACTGTGTTTACACTTAAATTTTTTTCATAAGGTTCTCATGATATGCTAATTTATTTAATGACTTCTTCTTAATCTTTTTCCATTGTTGATTTGCAGATGAACTGTGCTCATTTAGAAAATTGCCTTCATGAAGAAACAGAGAAAGCTCAAACGCATCTGTGTACAGCTAATAGAAGAGCCTCAAAGTATTACTTTTTCGCAAGTTTCATGCGTGAACAATTGATTGTTCTCCTTTTCTTTTCCTAACTGAACTATCACCATCTATGTATCAATCTCAATAAAAAAAAATTGAGTTTCACGCGTGAACAATTTGTTCTCCTTTGCTTGTCCAACCTGAGCTATCAGTATCTATATATTATAAGGGAAACAGTAATGGTTTTTTTATGTACTTTTGGATAGGGTTGGACATGTCAATTAATGCCTAAGACTCAGAGTAGAAGTAATGCCTCTACAGATACTCCCATAGCCAAAATCAAACCTCTACTTCTCCCGCTTCGTCTTTCCTCTATTATGCTTTATGGTTTTTCTCTTTCAGGTATGAGCTGATTCATTTTTCTATGTTTTTTCCTTAATTTTTTTGCACTATATCCAGGTAGATATCTTCCTTTTTACTGTTGTTAGTAATCTATCTTATGCGTGTTACTTTTTCATTATTTTCAATAATGTCTTGGTAGAATTTGGCACACATCTACCCCTAAAAGACCACTAAGAGTGACAGCCAGTAATCAGGGCAGAAAAAATTGCTCCAATTTAACCCAAAAGTTATCCTTAGCTTGCCCCATATCAGCTGAAACAATGTTAGCTATAACAATAGTTGAAGCGCCAGAAGATTCTTTACACAAAATAACAAAGAACTTTTCTGTTGTTGTTGTCTATTTGGTAACATAAAGACACTTCATCACAAGGCACTTTCTGAAATATGTCGCCTGTTATGTTCTTGCTAACAGACAACAAAAGAACAATAAAAATAAGAACAACAACAACACGAATATAATCATACTCAGAAATGTCGGTTCTTTGCTCGCAAGTTAAGTACTATCACCAGCTATGTATCATTCTTAATAACTCTTTCGCGAGTATCACACGTGAACAGTTGGTTGTTCTCTTTTTCTTTTCCTAGATGAACTATCACCATCTGTGTATTATAAGAGAAAGAGTAATGCCTTTTTATGTTCTTTTGGATAGCGCTGTGCAGATCGGAAAGAACTAACTTATTATAATGTCTTAATTTGAAAAGTTCATAAATTGTAAGTGATGCTTTCATCTAGGAATGATATGTCACCTAAAATGACAACTTACTAAGAGCAAACCCCGGCAAACTCCATACTGAACCTCTTTTCATTATTACACGTACTTTCTATGTAGTTTGAAGCTGAAGTAGGTATCTCTCCGTCAAGGAATTGTCTCTTTTATTTTACGTTCATTCAATTAGTGAATATTTTTTTGGAAAATGCGAAACCCATTGCAGCAATAACCTTGGGATGCTTTCAGCAACAAATTTTCCCCAATTCGAAGTAACATTAGGTTTAAAACAGAAAGCAACAATTTAAATATAACAAATGGAACATTGAACGAAGCACAGAAAGCAACAATTTAAGTAACAAATAGAACATTGAAGGAAACATAAATCGAAGAAATAAAGACAGAAAGATGCATTAGAACGACAAAACTCAACAGAGAGAACCCAATACAGCAAACAATCAACAGAAACACAAAGGAGAAAGGTCAAGACAGCAAACAAGCAATGCAAAGACAGAAAGCATACCTTTTTGTTTGTTCGTAATAGCGAATCTCTAAATCGTTGATTTGAGCACAAAATGAATATGTTGTTTTTCCATGGAAATAAACAGAGCCCTTTCCGTTCCCATTAACGTAAAGAAACACAGATTCAACACGTACGTCGCTGGAGATGGGAGCGCAAAAACACGCGGCAGCTCAGGGAAGAAAGGCAAAATGAGATTACGAATTCACCCTTTTGGATGATATCCTTTTGAGAAAATGACAGGCTTGCCCCTGAAGGACTGAAACTTGAAAAGATCTCATCTGGTGAAATGACGACTTTGCCCTTGATTAAGAATGACTAGTATTTAGATATATATTTCTACTATATAGAAAAGCCAAGTGATGGACGACCACTGGCATTTTTGAAAATTCAACTTCAGTCAAGGGCAAAATAATAATTACATCACTATGGAATGGAAGTCTAGAAGGATCGCAAGCAAGTCTCTTCTCTTCTCCACTCTACTAGAAGAATCAGTTCTTAAGAACAGAAACATCTAGAGCTCATCCAAATATTTTATTCTATATATAGGTAAGTTTGATGCATCTGTCTGTAGAATTTTTGTATTTTGACTTTCTCCACATACCTCATATACTTCAAAATTAGACCCAAATTCATTTGTAACAACTCAATCAGTTATTACAGTTTAATTCACTTCGTTACAAAATAATAAGATCATTCGATTTCTGATTTGGGTTTTTGATTTACCATAACTGTTTTTTAATTTTTAGTTTCTACTTTTGAGCTTTTAGTGTAATTATACTTTATCATGCATTTTCTTTTGATTTCAATTCTTATTTGGGTTACATATATCACTATCAGGAAAGAATGGTGTCGGACAATTGTATCTAGACTTTTTTTCTCCGTTCTATTTGTCTGCTTAGTGTTTCATTCGTGCCTTCTCTATACTACCCTTACCAGTAGCTTCAACATTATTTTGCATATATGCATGCTCTTTGGCTTCTTTTTTTTTTTTTTTTTGGGAAAATAATCTTAGAAACTTCCTTATGTAACATGAGTGATATTGTTAGATGATTGCATCACATATCAATAATTGATTAATTGTACTTCATGATTGTGGCCTTCTATTTGATTGTTATTTGTTTCTTACATTGATCTTATTTAGTAGAAATTTCTAATGCATGCTAGATGTTTGAGAAACTGTCACAATAAGAAAGTGGCCTTTGTTTTCGTTGTTGAGAATTAAAATCTCAGTTTTATATACTTTTAAGCTAAGTTGATTGCACTCTTTACTTATCTGTGTCGACATAAGTGTGGATGTGGATTCTGTGTCCAATTTGGTCAACTAATTTTGGATATTTCTATCAAAATTGATAGAGAAAGTCTGGACAGTATAATCAATACAAAAGATAAAGTGAAGTTTGAAGAAAATAGAATATCTTTTATATAGAAATTTCTATGTTACTAATTTTCTTTTATTCTTCTTCCAAGAGCCTCCTCAAGTTCTCCACATAATATCTCATAATGTAGGTTTTATGATCCTATTTTTAGATATTTTAATTATATTTAGGCGATTTTCCGTACCCATATCCATATATGGATTTATATTTTCGAATTTTAAAAATTAGATCATGAAGGATTTGATATGTAGATTCGTAGTCGTATCGAACACCCACACCCAAGTACCAGAAATTTAACTTGACATTATGTGAGAATTTTTTTAGGTCACAATAAAAAAAGTGGCATTTATCATAATACATGAGTTAATTTAGATGTTCCACTGAGAATTCTTTTCATTACTTAAATGCAAAATAATTATTTTAAAGGATCAAATAATTCAACTGATTAAGAGAAACGAAATGAACACATAAATTATAAACATCTTTAAACGTTTGTTTTAGTTCAATAAAGGTTGTATATAAGTACTGCTATGAGCACATCTATGACAGTGTTTTCTAACTTTTCTCATGTAATTTACGGTAAAGTAAGAAAAGCATTTAACACTTGAAAATATTATAAAAGAAGAAAATATTCACACAGGCGAAATGAGAAGAGAGGACGACCAAGGGTGTATTTGTAATTTCACAACTAAAATAATGACTTCTACAGAGTGGCAGGTAAGTAGCAATTGAAATGAGGGATCCACGTGTCTCATCTTTGCACCTATATATTCTTCTGATTGCCAATATAAAAGATGACGTGAATCATATTGTTTTTTCTTTTTAAAAAAAATCTTTTCCCTTTCACAATTATTTTATAACTAAAAATTCATTTTTTTCTTTTTAAAATAAACAAAGTTAAAACATTTTAACCCATTTTTTTTTATTTTAGGATATACAAAATTGTGATAGTGTGTGTGATTAAAAAAAAGCAACTTTCGCAAACATAATAATCATATTTGTATGTTATAGCTATAGTTTGCATAATTGCGCTTCATAACAAATTTTATGTTTGCTATGGAGCTTTTGATTTGTATAATTTGTTACAAACATTCAATTTTACACAAATTATTTAGTTTTGTATAAATTCATTTATACATTGTAATTTGTATAATAAGATCTGTATTTGTATAATTATAAGTGTATAGGGCGAAAATATATGTATTTGTATTTGTATATATACTTTTCCCTCGCTTTATACAAACACAAACGCATTTTATACATTTTATATCGAAATGTATAAAATGACTAATTGTATACCGAAAATGGCTAATTGTATATTAAATCAGATGGCGAAAAAAGGGGATATTTGCTGTGAATTAGAATTAAAATAAACTATGGCTATAACATTTAATTTGAATTAATGGTTTGTTATTTCATACAATTTTCCCTTAAAAAATGTATTTGCTAATTAAAATGTGATAGTGTACGTTAATTAGATAGAAATAATATTTCTCTATCTCAAATTAACTGTCATGATCGTTTTTCAAAAATCAATCATATAAACTTTGATCTACAATGTAACATATATTTTTCATTAAATTGCTATGAGAAAAGGTTACAATTTGTATTTTTTTAATAGTTTTGAAATATCTAGATATATTTTAAAATATAAATTATTGAGTTGATTCAATTCAATATAGTTGTGAAGATTGTTTAATCCACACTCAAAAGGTGAATAAAGATAATTAATTTGAAATGATGGGGTATTATATTTCTATACAATTTCACAATGAATTACTAATTATTTTGAATGTAACGCTTAAATTCAAAGGTTTGAAATTTTACATTTAAATTAATAATCCCTAAAATATAATTAATGTAATATATCATATGATGATGAGAATCAACTCTCTTATTTTTCTACTAGATATAGGACCCCATGCCAGCACGGGGCCCAATATATATTTTTTTTTAAATTTTAATTTATGTCATATTATGGAATTTGAGAAGTTATTGAAATTTTTATATGATTTTAAAAATATTTTAAATTGTTAGCTATTGTGATTTGTAGTACTTTTTTTTAACATAATTTTGAAAAAAATATTTATTACTCTGTTTGTTCTAATTTATGTGGCACACGCAGAATTTCAAATATTAACCATTTTTTATATGTCTCTTTAATATATTAAGTTGTTAATTATTGTATTTTTTAGTACATTTTGAACTTAAATTCTATCAATGCCATATAAATTAGGATAAAAAACCTAACATATAATATTTAAATATATTTAAAAATAATATAAGTAATACTATACATTACAATAATTAACAGCTTCATTATTTAAAACTTATATACAAAATTTAATTGACTCTCTAAATTCTATTGGTACCACATAAAATGGATTATATGATAAACATATATTGTTTGAAATTGACGAAAAAGAAACTATAAATTACAATAATTAACAAAATAAATCTCTCGACTCCAACAAATCTATCAATTAATGCCACATAAATTGGGACATGGCAAATAACATATATTATTAAAAAATTAGGTTCAAAATGTACTATAAAATACAATAATTAACAACTTAATATATTAAAGAGACATAAAAAAGGGTTAATATTTAAAATTCTGCATGTGCCACATAAATTAGAACAAATAGAGTAATAAATATTACTTTCAAAATTATGTTAAAAAAAAGTACTACAAATCACAATAGCTAACAATTTAAAATATTTTTAAAATCATATAAAAATTTCAATAACTTCTCAAATTCCATAATATGACATAAATTTTAAAAAAAAGTGTTATAAATCATAATAAATAGTACAATATTTAAACTACTTTAAAAGCATTATAAATTGTAATAAATAATACAACAATTTAAATTACTTATTACTTAAAATTTAACGACTTAAAAATATTTTTTTAAATGTATTAAAATTTTGGTTAATTGTCAAAACTTTACATGTGCCACATAAATTGGGACATGGACAGTCACACATATTTTTTTAAAAAAATTACATTAAAAGTATTCTATCAATTAACAACATATATTGTTTGAAATTGACGAAAAAGAAACAATAAATTACAATAATTAATAATAAAAAAAAGGCCTACTCCAAAAAATCTATCAATTAACAACATATATTGTTTGAAATTGACGAAAAAGAAACAATAAATTACAATAATTAATAATAAAAAAAAGGCCTACTCCAAAAAATCTATCAATTAACAACATATATTGTTTGAAATTGACGAAAAAGAAACAATAAATTACAATAATTAATAATAAAAAAAAGGCCTACTCCAAAAAATCTATCAATTAACAACATATATTGTTTGAAATTGACGAAAAAGAAACAATAAATTACAATAATTAATAATAAAAAAAAGGCCTACTCCAAAAAATCTATCAATTAACAACATATATTGTTTGAAATTGACGAAAAAGAAACAATAAATTACAATAATTAATAATAAAAAAAAGGCCTACTCCAAAAAATCTATCAATTAACAACATATATTGTTTGAAATTGACGAAAAAGAAACAATAAATTACAATAATTAATAAAAAAAATAGTCGACGAAATTGACGAAAAATAAATTATAAATTACAATAATTAACAAAATAAATCTCTCGACTCCAACAAATCTATCAATTAATGCCACATAAATTGGGACATGGCAAATAACATATATTATTAAAAAAATATTTAAATAATTAAGCTGTTAATTATTGTAATGTAGAGTATTACTTAAAGTATTTTTAAATATATTTAAATATTATATGTTAGGTTTTTTATCCTAATTTATATGGCATTGATAGAATTTAAAGTGTCAAATAATTGTTAATTATTGTAATAGATAATATGGAGTATTTAAGTCATTTATAGTGTAGTATTTAATATATAATATGTAGTATTTAAGTGTTATATTATGGAATTTGAGAAGTTATTGAAATTTTTATATGATTTTAAAAATATTTTAAATTCATAACTATATATTTCAATGTACAAGATTTTGATAAAATAAAATCTTTAAAGTTAAATTATAATGTTTTTGAAATTTAAATGTAAAAAACATATATAATGATTTTATAGAAAAAAAAATATCATATAAAATTAAATGAAAAGGATAATAAATTCAACTTTTACCATGATAAGGTTGAAAAATATTATTTAAGGGGAAGGAGGTGGGGCCCACTTGTATATTTTATATAGTAAGTATTGAACATTTGTAATGATTTAATTGGAACAATGGTAGTAAATCCTAGACTCTTCTAAGATATAGTATATAATTATATAGAAGAGTGAAGCCAACCAGGATGACCAAGGGCAATTCTGAAAAATCTTATATGATTGAAGGGCAAAATGGTAATGTGTCATAAGATTAAAGAGCAGCCTAGAACTTAGAAGTACAGTCTAGAAGTATTTGTTTCTCTTTCTCCTCCCAAGAGAACAAAATAAACAGAGGCCAAGAACTTGTAGAACTCCACGACAAATAAGAACTTTTTCTTCGTCTTTTCCTCATTCTTGTGACATCAGGTATGCTTTCCATTCAAATTTATTTTGGTTGTCTCAAGTCTCAAGCTGATTTAACAAACCAAGCGAATTTGCTAAATTCATTTTGATTTTTACCTGCTTCTCCATTTTCTTGCTCTTTTCATTTTACTTTCACTCTTTAATCACTCTCTTTACTAGCATAACTGCCTCAATTAAAATATTAA
>NW_006238958.1:1512172-1517216 GCF_000226075.1 Solanum tuberosum
TTTTTAATTGAAAAAAATAATAAAGCATATGTATATTCTCAATCATTTTATTTTCACATGCGTCTCTCAGTCGACCTTATCAGTAAATATCCAACTCGAGTTCATCAACAAAAAATGTACCTTAATTAATGGAGACTTGAACAATTATCACCAGTGTCAGCTACGTATTGACAAATTTAATGTTAAAATGTTATCATCAAGTCAGATTTAGTTTTTAATCATCCAGAAAACTTCGAAATGGAAAATCCAAACTGAGATCCAAGCTTCAAAAATGGTGGATTTCGAAGCTTTCCACCAAAGAAATTTTGATTTGACGTGTAAATGCCACACTAGATCCAATTTTCAGCTTCCAATATCATCTTCGGTGGTTCTAACATTAGAGTCTTGAAATGCCTATCAACTCAGTTTTTCTGTTGAGTTGCTATTGTGTCATTTTCTAAGGTACGCTAATTTAGCTATGTATAAGTTTGATAGTGGTTATACTCTTTATCTTTATATATGTTTGCACATATATGGTAAATGATTCATATAGAGGCAGTGGTATGTATAGAAACTTTAACTACTTAATGTTGAGAGTTGACCATATTGTATTTTAACATACACATGTACTTATTATTCTGTGGAGATCGTGACTCTTTCCTATAAAAGAGTGAGATTATCTTTTGTTGCTCAGTCAACTACATATATCGAGAGATTTCATGATTTCATGTATGTATAAGTTATAATGTTCACATTATGAGAATTTTGATGTATTTCAATTGTAATATATTTGTGTTATGTGTATAAAAATAGGTTTCTTGCAGGTCTCCTGGATATGCTCCAGTTTCACCGTCTTATAGTCAAGTGGCCAGTTCTGCCAATGTGCTCTCAAATGGGGAACGAGCATTGAATAAATAATTATTGCATGATCAATTAGCATATGTACCCTTTGCTCAATATCCACAATTTGTTTCCTCCTTTTTCAATATCCAGGTGCTAACGGCCTTGGTATTCCAAAGGCTCAACTTGAGGCCCATTAGATATCTTTACAGCAACAAATTGAGGTATTAAAGTTTCTAACTTAATTGATATCTTTATTTATTATGCATCTATTATAAATTATAGTCAAAACCTATGCAATAATTGTAGTTGAAATTCTTTCATTTTCCTGAGAAAATTTAGTTCGACGTTTGGAGTTGGGGATTGTAATGTGTTTGTTGGTTGACTGGTTGTTAGTATAGAGGTATAGAAGTGGTGTTAATTCTAGAAATCGATCAGTGTTGCTTCCTATATAAAAATTGCATCAATACATGTCTCTATCGGTAGTTGTAGGTACATATATAGCTACTGGTACACCTGAAAGAGTACAAAATTGTGAATTGAAAGATGATTTTTAGTAGTCAAAATAGGACTACGTTTTTCAGAAACAAAAGGTGGATTTATCTATTATCAATTCAGGTAAGAGGAGGGCAAAAGGGATAGGAACGACTTTTTTTTAATGAGAATTGCAATATGATCCTAGGAATAACTTATCTAATAAGATTAGCATATGATTCCTTTTCAAATACTCATATTTCAAGTGTTTCAATTACTTTAAAAATTATACTAAATGTTGATGCACTTATTTATTTTATTTTTATCCAATCTTGTGAACTTTTTTTTGTCAAAGATAAGTGTAAGATAGTTTTTCACGTTATGTCCGATTATGATATTCTCTATTGTTTTGACTGCTTTCTTGTGTGTAAGACCCCTAATGTTCTTTAAACATACTTTTGGTACTCTGATTAGGGTAAAAAGAAAGCCTAATTCGTTTACTTAACTAAGATATTTAAGAAGAATTGACGATTGGATTGTTTGAAAGAAAAATCTGAAAATACCATCTTCGTGCAAGAACTCAGAGGCAAGGAAGTACATATTAAATGAACTCAATGGCACTGCGAGTAAACACCAAGCACGTATGTTATCAGTTTCGATTTCTTCCATCCTATGCTTCTGTCATTTTTTATTTTTTTTGATATGAAAAATACTTGCATATCTTTAGGTCGTGAAATGTGACATACAACTCATATGGAGTCGAATTCTTTTGATACTGCAATTGATTTAGCTGTGCCTACGCTCAAAGGTTTCCACTATTTGACCATTATAAGGTGAATAATTTTATTTTCCCATGATGAAATTCAATCCACTCGTGTGAATATGATTTTTATATTTTCCGTCTCATTACTTATTTAATAGTAGCTATTATGTTGGAATATTTGAAGTCAAAGAGGCACTAAATAGATTAGAAGAAAATATTTTAAAAACTAACTCTCTATATTTCAGAGCTTTAAGATTTATAAAGATAACTTTTGGATATTTTGAAAATTAATGATAAGAGTAGTAGTTGAGGCAAGGAAATGGATGGGGAGGTAAGTCAGAAAAAAAGGATAAGGAAAAAGGACCTTAGAGGATAAGGAAAAGGGACCTTAACTTTGAAAACTCAAATGGAAAGCACAAACTAACTAATGTCAAGGGTCGGAGATAGAGAGTGATGAAGGGTGAAGAGGAACTCGGTAGCTTGCTCCAAACAAGTTTCAGAGATGTAGAAGCCAAAGGCAACTCTCAAGCCATTTGGGTGAACACAGATAGTTTGTTATTATCTCCTGATCACTTAACTACTCCTTGAAATACTTCTTCTAATGATACTCTTAATTTATAGCAGGAGCAACCTCAGCCCCTTTAACTACTCTTCGAGACTATTTCACAAAATTTACGTGTGGGTTTATCTACTAAGAAAAGGATTTTGATGAACTTGTAAATTGGCTGATATTTTATACTGTACATGAAATATAAACTTTTCTCACTATTTCATTAGAGTAATGCTAATGTATATCAATATTTACTATTAATCAATATCTCCAATGAACTTATACTGACATTTTCCATTACCCTTTTCTTTAACATTTTGCCACAGACACCATGTAGTTTAACTTTCCAATTAAGAAATGAAAGTATTCCATAGAGGTGGACTTCTGGTCATGCTCATGTATTATGTTAATGCCATTTGACCTAGAAGATGAAATAGATGAGTGTTTTCCTTTATCTCGATTAATGTTTTAGATTTCGGGACAACACCATTAATAAACCTAAAAATATATCACCCTTGATTCTCTCTTGATTTAGTAAAAGATGGTTCATCTGCTAAGTCTATTTTGGTAAAGAACAATAAACATTGCCCAAAAATTTATCTTGTTTGTAGCTCACTCAATTGTTGAATCAAGAATTTGGATTATATTTTTATCATATTTATGTGTGTTTTTTAGGTTCATTAAAGAAAACAAGTTCAAGCTCTCTTTCTCCTATATAAAATAACTGCAATGAATCATATTGTTATAATATGTTTTGTCGTGCAATCTATGCTAAACTCCTTCCAGTTTCTATGAATTCTTCCAAAGTAAGTAGAGTTATTGTCATTCTCTTATCTTTATTATATATAGTAACATACAACAAGAGGCCCTTTCTGGTTTTCACGTATCACTGTTGATCATCTTTGTTTACGCCCTTAAAAGCAAGGTATCAAGGTTAAAATGAATTTCAAAATTATAAGTCAGCAGTTCCCTACTCTATGTATGGTGGGATGGTGCACTGGAAAAGGAAATGTATACGAGGCAGAAACTTTTGTCATAAGACTCATAACCGATGATGTTAGACTTTGTAATTTTAAAATCAGATGCACATCTGAATAAACTATGATCCTGATGTTATGGGGATGACAAATAATGCCATTGTAGCTGATTGTTGAGTTTTTACTTTTGAGAATGCTTGGTGAGACATTTCAAGCAGAAGCCATGTATCTGAAAGAAATTGGTGTTGAAGCTAGGAGGTTGAGTGTTGTAAAGTGTATAAGTTTCATGTTAAAAGGAATTCTGAGAAGTCATTTTCTGTTGTAATTAAGATTTTAACCTAATAATATTGGTAGCTTATATTTGTACTACACGTTATTGTGCTCTTATTAGCAAATTCCTTCTGGAATCTTTTCAGTAGAATCATTTGTGTAGTATTTATTTATCAAAAAAGACCATCATGTTGCATGGTAGCAGTAGTATTTATCAAAAAAGACCATCATGTTGCAAGGTAGCAGTAGGTGATTCTTTATGATTGCCTCTTGCCTTACTCTTTTAACAGGCTTTGAGGAACAATTTCTTTGTCAACTTCTTTGAAGTGTAAATAACGTAATGTCTGCAGTCCATTGATCGTTTTGACATAAAAGGATGATGAGACTGATAGTGTGCAGTTGTTGCTAGCTTTTACTGAGTAGTCAAAAGTAGAGAAGTCTCCACAAAATGTAACCGATCAGGAGATTCTTGAAATGTAATGTCAAGGTGGGACACCATTCATGTCTTTGTGATTGATTTATGAAGATGTTGAATCATACTACATCCTGTAGAAAATGGTTAAAATGTATTCCTTTTATCATTGTTATTCTTCTTTTGCAATTGAACAAAAGGTTAGGTCTCTAGATTTAATAGTTCAGGTAGATGTACCATTAAAAATTGTTCCTCTATAACATGTATCGAAAGATCAACAACAAATGATATGGTAATGACTATACTGAAGGCTGCATACAAGTTATTCTTCACATTAGATCAACTGTCAAATTATAAAAATGTAATCTCACAAAGCTTTATAAAGAGATAAGAATGAGGTATATATTATCTTATTATGAGAAAAAAAAAGGTGTATACTATTGTTCTTATTTTTTGAACGAAAAAGATAACAGATTGAAGAATGAGAGGTTAGGGACTTGTTATTGTGATTGTTATGATACAGTTGAGATTAGGGTGTGTTTGGTATGAAGGAGAATGTTTTCCTGGAAAATAAGTTGATTTTTGACTTATTTTCTCATGTTTGATTGGTGAGTAGAAAATATTTTCCGAAAAAGATTTTTAGTGTTTGATTTATGAATGAAAAATATCTTTTATTTTTATTAGAGTAGAAAATAATTTTTGAAATTGAAAATATATTTTAAAAACAAATTTGAATTTTTTTTGGGGGTGGGTGTGGGGTGGGGGGGTCGAGGGTAGGG
>NW_006238958.1:1517634-1518523 GCF_000226075.1 Solanum tuberosum
GGGTCAAAGAGAAGAGTGAAAAAATGAAATTGATTTTTTCAACAAAAAAGTAATTGTAATTTCAAGTTGGAAGAGAGTTCTGGAAAATGTTTTCCTTAAGTTTTGAAGGAAAGTCATTTTCCTTAAATTAGTTGATTTGGAAAATATTTTCCAAAAAAACATTTAGCCCAACCATGAGAAAATTGGAAAACATTTTCCTTTCATACCAAACACACCCTAAATTTGCAAGATCTTAAAAAAGAAGAGCAAGTTGGTGACCGATGTCGGCAATAGCAATTTTGAGTCTCACCATTTAATGTACTTTTACTAAACAAACAAAACCAATGCAACTATAGAAAACACTTCATCAATATGTTATTCATGTCAACATTTCTATTTGTTGCTCTTCTCTGTTCTTACGTGGGTTCTTTTCTTCTTTTGTGAAGATATCGATTTATTGGATGGAGAAGACTTAGCATAGAGATAATAAAAATATCAACTTTTGATTTTGTCAAATAGAATTTGTGACTTAAGTTATTGTGATTGATTTGGAAAATTTACATTGATGATTTGCTTGGCTTGGTATGAATGCATAGTAATATGTACAAGAACCATTCACAATATATTTCTGCAAAGCTTGACAATGTTCATACCAACATTATTCAGAAATATTCAGGGCCGGCTCTACGCTTTTAAAAATAAGGCCTTTGCCTTAGGCCCCCAAATTTCGGGGGCCCCAAATTTTTATCAAGAATAAATTATGTGTTAAAATTTTTATAGAAAAATTAATTATTTATGATAAAAAGTATAATTTTTTTAAAATAAATTATTTTATCCACTTTAACATCTTTTGTACTTTGTTAATGTTAGAATAGGAATAGGTTTATACAATCCTATTAGAATAGGAATA
>NW_006238958.1:1519668-1534484 GCF_000226075.1 Solanum tuberosum
CAAATTTTTGTCAAGAATAAATTATGTGTTAAATTTTTTATAGAAAAATTAATTATTTATGATAAAAAGTATAATTTTTTTAAAATAAATTATTTTATCCACTTTAACATCTTTTGTACTTTGTTAAAAATAAGAATTAATAGTGAAAAGTGTTAACAAAGTGAATTACAAATTCTTTTTTATTTCTTTTTAAATTTTAGTTTCAAGCATTACTCTAAGCATATTAAAATGAGGTATACCAAGTCATCAACTTTTTGAGTCAAATTCTATGATTCTAAACTTCTAACTCTTATCTTTATTTAATATTTATCAACTTATTACTTATATCATTATGTTAACAATGCATATAATAATTGTCTCACTTAAAGGATGTTTTTCAATGTTGTGTTGATAAAATCTTACCTAAAACTAGTAACTCAAAAAATAATATTAAGTAGTAATAATTTTCATCTTAATAGTGTAATTTTTCTTTTTTGAATAAATACGTTTATGAAATGTATTTATATTTTAGGCCGCGAATTGAAATTTCGTTTTAGGCCCCCAATTACGTTGAGCCGCCCCTGGAAATATTTATTACTATTTCAGATCTCAATCATATTTGTAAGAAAGATTTAAACAAATAAAATTATGTAAACTTTAAAATGTTGGGCCCGTGCTGATCACAGGCAAGAACCATCTAGTATATATATATATATATATATTATATAGAAGAGTGAAGCCCAGGACGACCAAGGGCAAATTCGTGATTATGTTATTATATGCAGGGGTAAAATTGTAATTACGCATAATTGATATTTTAACAAATGATGTTCCTTTTCCTCTCCCTTCCAGATCGTTCTAGATCTCTCTCCTATACTTCCTGATTATGATTAACAATTGATATTTGCTTAGGCCTAAGAGCCAAAGTGTTATCATCTTCATCATATCTCTTCTTCCCGACTTCTCCTAAAGCTTAAGGGTTATGAGCTAAATTAACTATACAGTTCGAGATTTGAGGAAGATGGCCTAAAACTTCCTCTCCTTTTCAAACCAGAAACATTGGTGGTTGCTAAAACAGAATAGCCTTCCGTTTGGGGAATCTCAGTAGCTCCCATCCTAGGTTCAATTCTCCACCCACATTGTAATTTCATCCTCATTTTTCCTACCCCAACTTTATAAAAAGGAAAAAACAAAGGAAGAATAGCTTTCAATTCTCCGTATTCCCTTTCAATAATATTTTAGCAGAGAAGCGTATACATTCGATACAGTTCCTTTACTATTTTCAGCTTTCTTAACAGTTGCTTTTTGATCTCTTTGTAGGTGCTGACGTTTCAACAAACACTTAGAGCTTGTAATCTTTATGATTGTGAACCTGAAGGTATCTAGAATTAGATACAGGTATATACTGTCATATTTTCTGGAAAGCAGTACCAAGTTACTTTTTTTTCTTGTTCCTTTTTGGTATTTTTCTTCTTTATTTTTCTTATGATATTTATATGTTTCAAATTTTCATTTAGGTAGTGACTTTTGACTAAATAATTTTTTTTATGAAAAGATGATGGCGACTTAAAACTAAATGCTTGCGAAACTTTGAGGATAGGAAGTTTTATTCCACTTTTGGATTTGAGTTTCTCATATGAACTTCAACAGAAGCTATAGCATTTATCACTAGGTTTTAGAGGGTGACTCCAACCCCACCTCTATTTAGATATTGCACTTTCATCATAGAAAATCATATGTATAGGACCAACAGGGCCGTGGCAATGACTAAAAGATGCTTTAGAAGTTCACAGTAGCGGAGCTAGAATTTTTAATAAGGGGTTCGAAATCTGAAGATGTAAACACACGAACTAATTGGAGAGGGTTCGACATCTACTATATATACATACAAATTCATTTTAACCATGTATAAATAGTAATATTTTTTGCCGAAGGTGGTTCGAACGAACCCCTGACAGTAGGCTGGCTCTGCCCCTGTTCACAGAGGTGTATTTAGTATTTACAGTTTAGGCTATTTAGGCTTTAAACAATTATTTAAATATGGAATAGATGAAATCCTTCACAGAGGTGTATTTAGTATTTACAGTTTAGGCTTTAAACAATTATTTAAATATGTCATAGATGAAGTCCTATTTGAGAAATATGTCATAGGCAATTTCCAATTATTCTATTATCCATTGTTTTGACTCTTGGGAAGCAATAAGAATAAGATTAAAGGAAGTACGCACTAAAATATTGAATAGAAAAACATAGTTCTAAGATGTGGCATAGTTTTTTTCCTAAAAAACAATTATCCACCACAATTATAGATAGATAGGTTATGTTGTATTGAATAAGCATGTCATCTACTGTACCTTATGTTTTCAAACACAATTGACATGTAGGAGAAAGTCTTACCATATGACCTAATCGAATAAATTACTATCTGCAGTATTTTTCTTAATCTATGAGGGTAAAAGTTGCCTTGTTATTTGGGACCAAGGGATTGTTTGTTCTTCACTAAATTAGTTGATCTATAAAAAGAGTACCTATGAAGAAACAACAATCAGTTTATTTTTAAAAAAAATGGTTGGCGAATGCCAAGAGAATCCCCATGTTCTAGGGGTTTGGTTCAACAGTAAATGTTGTGCTACGTGGAACGCGAAAATGTGCATGTACATCACACGTTTGATGTTTGGGTGTTAGATCAAATTTTGTATTTAAGTGAAGAACAACATTATGATAAATCCATTATCTCGGAAGTTTTTTGGTCATAAAAAATATTTGATGACAGAGTCCACAAGATCATGCTGTTAGGACATTGTTCCAATTTCAGCTTCCAATTTCGTTTTCAGAGGTTCCAACATTAGAGTCTCGAAATGACTACCGACGGACAGCTTCTCAATTTAGTTGCTACTAATTTACTTTCTAAGATACACTTATTTAGCTATGAATAAATTTGAGGGTTTTTATGTCAGATGCACTACAGTTTGATAGTGTTTTTCTAAGAATGCAAAGGTGATTAGTTTTCCTATGTTGAACATTCATAATTCATGCATTAAGATATTGGTACAATTTTCTTATCCTAACTTTTTATCTCTCCCTCTTTTACTTTCTTATGGTTATATAGAGGTGATAAATGATTTTAAGATCCATGTGTATTTATGCTTGTCATGTCTTATAATCAAGGATGAATGATGGAACTTTTAAAAACCTCAATGCTGAAGTCATCTTTTATCTTCCATTATAAAAAACTATAATTGAAAGATCTGTTTAATATAATTGAAAGTTGCTTACTTATTTATGCAAGTTTTGATAAATTCACTGCTTGTTTTGTACCAGCAAGAAAAACAAATATTATAAGGCTGTGAATCAACTATCTAGACTAAGTTTTTGCTTCTTTTTTTTCATTTAACACATTTCATTTTTCTTGATACTAGGCTCGAACAAGCAGAACAAAATCGCTAAGAAAATCTCGAGTACATTTAGTTGTCAAGCGTCATTGCTGAAGAACTTATAGCATGTCACCTAATATCTGAAAAATTCTCAGATATATATTGCTCTTTTTTTCAGGATCTTTTCAATAGGGAAGCACCATTCTTCAGGCGATATGGTAATGCCATTATCTACGAGCAACAACATCTATATTTGCATAACAATTTTTCAGATGCTTCTCCTACAAAATGATCAGTTGAGCATCTTTCAAAGAACTGCAATCAGCCATACTGCAAATACAGTTGGTAGAAGCCTCTCGACGATGCATTCCAAAGTAACTTAGTAAGAAATCCTTCTCCATAACTCTTTATGAGTTTAGTTGAACACCATATAAACAAGTAACTGATAGTATTCCTACTTTTTCTGAACCACCATGTAGCCAAGATTTTAAAAGCTAAGCCTATATATGTCATGTACAGGCAGTAGTGGTAGAAACTAAAGGAGTTAATGTTACTAAACTTTTGATTTTTTAAAATTTATACCCTTTAATGCTATGGCCTTGAATTTTATAATTAGGATGGTAAATGGAGACGATCGCTGCTTGAAAGTTGTTATTGAATGAATTTACTACTACTGAATACCCTAGATGTCTAAACCAACTATGATGCATCTTATATTTCTATTTTTTTCTTTATACTTGCAAGTAATTCCCTGCTTTGGCTATGTCATGTTACAAGTTCTAATGCTTATTGTGTTGTGAATGTGAGAGAAACACTATTTCTACCTAATAGTTGAAGTTGTTGGAAGCTGTTGAGTTGAAACATCAAAAGGTCCATATATATTTTACATTTACAGTTTTAGAAATACCTATTTTAAGAGAGTGACTTTTAATGAGATTATATGCTAGATGTCCAGAAATGTATTTTAGGATGGATAAGATAGTTACATATATTGTTGGTCAATGGATAAGCTATTTTATATATATGGCTTACATTTTTGTTTTAAGATTAGAGTTGGAATGTCTTACTCCTCCTTCAGATGTTGCATTTAATATGCCGGGTCCGTGCATAAAACATGTTTCTCCTTTATGTCACCACCTAATAAAATGTTCTATTATTCTTTCATTCCCTACTTATTAGACTTCTTTAGTTTTTTGGAAACTATGCACTTGGAGCATCTATAAGTGAGTTGATACACAATTTGAACTTAAAGTACAAACAGTAAGGAGGTTCCCATGTACGAATCGTCAAAAAATGTATTATGCATTTTCTCTTGACTCTTGAGTCACAAATTTGGCTTAGCACTTTTTGTATGTCAAATGATAATTTGTATCTGTGCAGGAGAAAAACCATGTCTGATGGTTCTAAGAATCGACTAAACAATGTTGAACCCTAGCAAAGAACAAGGTTAGCATTTTGTTCTTTTACTTAGATTTTATAGTTGTGTTTGTTTTTTTTAAAGAGAATTTTCATGCAATTTAAGGTTGCACGATAGAGATCAATGGTAACTTGAAGCAGGTTTATCTCTATTGAATGAATTTTATAATTATTATTCATCTTCATTTCTGATACTGTAGCTAAATTTACTGAAATACATATCTTGCATTTTGATATTACAAAACTAGGAAGGGAACTTGGTTAATTTAGAGTCCTAATTTTAATTGATCCACTAATCTTGCTATATGTTACACTACTACATGCTGTTGCGATAAATTATGAGGGTTTTCGGAGGTCAGCTATACGACATCAATTAAGTTGATATTTTTCTGTTCTATAAAGAAAACTATAATTGTCAAGAACACAGAGATATTAGAAAATAAGAATGCATTGAGTAAAAGTAAGCTTAATATCTATTCTTATGGTTTCAACAAAATAGATTTAATCTAAAGTGCCACATTGTGATTGGTCAAGCTAATCTATAGTTTGCAGTGTCTAAACTTTCATGCTTATTGTATTTAAGGTTCTTTTTTTTTTTTTTTTTACTTATTTTTTACTTGAGACATTTTACCTACGCATCATTTGAAAGTTCTTCCTCTTATTAGCACCACTTTAAATTTGAGAATTTCGCAGCTCCTTCCTCATGGTCAAATTCATCACCTTCTTGCCCTTGTATTTAGTTATTCAAGCTTTTTGATGAACTTTGTGTAGATTTTCTGGTATTAGATATTTGTATAGTTCTTCTATTACTTTTTTGAGGTACGAGGTAAAGTTCTAATCAATAACCTTACATGCTTTCAGGTTGTTGTGGATACCTTGGCAAAATTAGTTGAATATATATTTAAAGAGGATCCTAACGATTATCCTGCTCTTAAATTCTTTAACAATAACAATACCAAGGTGACATTTCCATAATCTATTCACATTATATTTTTACTTTGATTATGATCATCTTGTCACTATCTGAATCTTCATCTTCATCTACTCTCCAATTCATTTTTTTGTTATAATGTTTCTACATTAGAAGCTTTAGATGTAAGATGTAAGATGTAAGATGTGTATCGAAATTTTTTCTTCTTGTTGTTATTTTCTTTTATTTTTAGACATACACCTAGGTTTACATTAATATACTTGGATGTTGTCACTACTATTGATCTTATGAACCTAAGGAGCAAGTACATAGATCCTTTCAGATTTTAAGGATAATACTGAAATCAAATTGAAAGTGCACTATACACCTGATCTAAGATTCACCCATGAAGACTACGAAAAATGTTGCAAATTATTATGGTACTGAAATTTTGTGAACAGGCATATATGATGGTTGCTTAAAAGATACTATATGTTTCAAACCCATCAATTTGAATAGTAAATCTTTTTTGATGAAGTTATTTATTGACGATTCGAAACAAAGTTTCAATGGTAGCTTAACTAGGTGATCATTAATGCATTTCTTCATATGGTGCAGTTTGAATGATATGCAACAGTTGAAATAAAGCTGGAGTTGTATCCTGTCAGCAATCTATATAGTTTATTTGTTTTTTCTTATCAATCAAATATTGTAAAAAAAAATTAGTTTCTTATTTTAGTTAAACTTACAGCAAACAGGAAAGGGCTATGGACAATCCTCCATATCTGAGGCACTTTTGTAGTATCTTTGTAAACATAAATTTGCATTCCTTACAACTTTGTAATACAAATAATTAATTTTAAATATCTCGTAATAACGGAAATTTATCAAAATTTTCAGTAAGCAATTTGTTGGGCCCGTGCATAGCACGGGCGGCATAAATCTAGTTTTTTAGAAATGTGAACCAAGGACGACCAAGGGTAATTTGGTAATTTTACGCTGACATCCAATTTCTAGAATCGTCTGCATTCTTCTCCAGCATTCCAAGAAAAAATAAAATAAAATAAAAATAAACGTAACATCTCCCAATTTCATACCATTGTTTCAATTCTCTTCATCTTCTTACACTTTTTACCCAAATCTTCTTCAAACTCAACCTAATATCCATCTTCCTTATACATTTTCGTCTCTTTTGTGCTCAAACTGGGTATCCGTCTTTACTATCAATTTGTAGGTTAAAGTGGGTTGCATAACTATTGATGATAATACATTACAACTCTTTTTACATATGTGTATGCATATATATATATATACACACTTAATGCATAGGCCTTTTCAAGGTTTCTTGTTCCATTTTTATTTGCGGGTCTGCAACCTGTGTAAAATGTAAACATGCTTGGTTTTAAAGATTCAATTTATCTTTTTGGAAACCTTTTATTAGTTGATTTTTATATTCTTTTCAGGTATAATTAACAGGAATTGCACTAGAACAATGATTCAATAGATCAAGATGTCACCTACAACTCCAAGAGTAACTTTAAAGTCGTGGAAAGAAAGGTGAATTTGACTAGACACTTGTGTTGTTCGAATTTCACACCACCATTCATGTCGGTAATTGATTCGGGTGTGCGGGTACGAGTGCTGGGATAGGACAAATAAATGTATATTAGGACATATAAATCAAAATACAAATGCCAGGATTACTGTTTCACGGGATGCCTGTTCTTGACGGAAGGTGCATTTCAGTTTCTCTGAAACAAGTCCAGTGTTTCCCATGGTGTCTCCTTCTTTTATTATAATTCAGGTCAGTAGTATCTTCTAATTGATCTGCTCTGCTATATAATAAATAATATATGCTCATGAAAGCAAAATACATATATAGATGAGCCCTTCTTATCTATCTTCAGATACATAACGTGTACTCCAGATTGAGCACATATAAAAACAATGTTGTGCGTGTTATCATTTAACAAAACCTTTAAATGTAATTTTGTTCCTTATGTCTCCAAGAGTCGGAAAAAGGATAATGGCGTGTATCACTGTACCAGTTGCCTCACAACTTGAATCTGAAGAGGAAAGGACGTGGTTGTGCATTAGGCATGCCAATTCACCTATGGCAAATCAAAATTCTGCCAGTGTAAAAATATTAAAGTGTCTTTTACGAAAGAAAAAACAAATGGATATAAGATAGTCTTCTGTAAAATTTGACAGATTGGCCAAGTGGCCTAAGTGTCAAATTTGGCTCAAATATCCTTTAAACATCCCATGTACATATTGAAAATATCATCTTTATCCCCATTCTCTATTCTTGTTTTCTAGCTAAGAAAGTGAAATATCAAAAGATGTGATTGTATATAGCTTTAGGATTTGAATGAGTTTTTTGAACTCAATAACTTGCTGTATTTTTCAAACTTCCCCTCCCCAACTCTCAATTACTTATGAATTGATGTGTCAAGTACACCTTTTTATTTCTTATCTGTTCTTCTGTTTTGTTATGTATACATATATATTTCTTCTATATAAAAAAGCCAAGCAAAGGATGATCAAGGCTAAAAAGATATTTTCAGCTCTATCCTTATAGCTCTATAACCATCAGCTTGTATTAATGGCACTATCCTAAAATAATGTGAGTTTTCACTTTCACTTACTTGTATAAAATATTCCACATCAAGCCTTCATTCCCTAAGAGGAAAGGAAAACACACTTTTAGATAAATTAAGAACTTTTCAGACAAAGTAACCATGACTTGCATCTGTTTTGATAGTGTAGCCTATGCCTTTACTAAATTATTAAATATAAAATACATTCTGTTAAACTGTGCTTTTCTAGATTTCACCAATCAACTTAAAGAATCTTAATATTTGGCTAAGAAGGTTTATGTTCTTCCCTTCCGAAGGCTGATTGTGGCAATTGTGATACACGGACATAGGAATTAACTAAGTGGCGTAAGTAATTTCCTATCTTATGGTCCTTAACTTCATATTTCGTGGTTCAATTGCAGCTTTTCACATCAGTATAAATAGGCTTCGCAAGTTACATTATTGTTCATTTAGGCACATTTCAATTAGTTCATGAATTTCAAGTATTTACATAAACCTGCTATTTCTCAAACCTAAACTGCACTATCTGACAAAGGAATTGCAGTATTTAGTTATGAGCTCTACGTAAGATGAATAAGGTGCATGTGCATCAATTTACATTCCAGCAGAGACGTCTCATGATATTTATCAAGTTATCTTGATCTTATGATGTTCTTGGTTAGACAAGTTTCTTCAACCTACTATGATATTTACCCTTCTATCGAAGAGATCGTTAAGTTATCACGTCAACCTATTCATGTATAGTGCTCATTGTTTGTAGTTTCTTACTGATTGTTTTACTGCACAAATGGTTCGAAGCTAACACAAGAAAATTATAACTCACTAATGAATTGTTTCTTGGCTGTAATTTGGAACAGATCTGCAAAGGAGATGATTAATGAGAAGCCAAAAAAGTGCAAATGAAATCTGAAGTCAAGTGTAAGAGGTGGTCACTCATGAGAAACTCAAGAAGATGAGGGAGCTCAAAAGAAGTAATAAAAATTTTGGTTCAATATATGTATGTACAAATGATCTTTATTGGCAATTATCTTTATTGTCATAATTAAATGCTATATGGTTCTGGCAAGTTTAATAGGTATTGTAGGTCTTATGTTATCTACTGAAAAGCTAAATATTTTTCCTCTGAACATACTGAATTACAATGATTTGCAGATGTTGTGACAAAGTCCATTGAGACCTAATTCAGGTTGCATATCTGAATAGTCATCTTGAGGTAATCTATCTTTAGTTACTTCGCTTACATGTTACTCTACTACGATAACACAAGTTCCAAGGTTGATTCTGACTTCTGACACGTTATATTTTGTACTGAATATTAGGTTAATATTATCTTGCATGCTGATGTTTCTGGTGAGAAGTATCATTTGACTATGTCCCATCTCCTTCTTACAATACTAAATTTTTCTTTTCATTAGTAGCACTAATAGTTGTGCATTCAACTCTACATACATAAGTTGAAATGAATGAAATTGATGTGTAAAATTAGTTTTTAACCTTTGTTTGTTACTTGAAAACACATATGTCAAATCTTACTCGCACATCAAAACCATGCATATGGGGGCTAAACCATCCTCATGTTGTTTCTTATTCTGATGTGAAATTTTTGTTCAAGCATGTAAAAAAATAAACCTGAAAAAATCAGATAGCAATGTTTCTACCCATAAGTAGAGTGTATTTATTGATTGAAAGCTCAACATATCACTCGTGTAAGTTTTGATTCTAATATTAATGTGTATGACTTTAAGGCGTTTTCATTATTATCTTCTATAGGGAGATCTTAAAGAGGTTGATGAGCTATTCCTATCTAGATCAAGAGGTGGAAGGGAGGATGAGTCTGCTCTTTTCGAGTCAATTATGCGGAAAAGAATTATACCACCTATTAGTGCAGATCTCGTGCTCAATCAGGCGCCCGAATATCTATTGTGGTTACTCTCAGTGAAATCAAATTATCAACTGTGAGTCCATCCGTTAAATCTTCGGTATTTATTTACTTCCTTCGTTTTTTCATTTTTGCTTGTTCTCTTTGTTGTATGTTGTTAATGTGGGACAGTGGGAGGAAAAATGACTATTGTTTTCGAGTCAACTATGTAGAAAATGATTATACCATCCAGTGGTACAGATCCTGTGTTCAATCAAGTGCCAGAATAACTATCAGAGAAATCATCTTATTAACTGTGAGTCCGTCTACTTGGCCAAATCCTGAGTTAAATCTTCGACATTCATTTTCTTCCTTTTGGTTTTCATTATTTACAAGTCTAAAGAACTATATTCTCAATAAGACGGACCACTAATGGCGTATTGGAATATAATTAAACTCAGTTGAATCTCATCAATGGAGCCTCGAACGGTTATCACCAACCGAAATTATTATCACCAAGTCAGACCCAAGCTTCAACAATGGTGGATTTCAAAGCTTTCCACCAAAAGTTTTTCAATTCCGTACATCAAAAGACCACACCAAATCAACTTCCAAATTCGTTTCAGATGTTCCACATTAGAGTCTCGACTCTCGAAATGCCTACTCACACAAAGCTTCTCAGTTTAGTTTCTACTTGTTTACTTTTGAAGGTAAACTTATTTAGCTATGCATACATTTCAACATTTGAGAGTGTTCATATTTCTTTTAAAAGTGTAAGTTTTTTCTAACACAAATGTGATTAGTTTTCCTAAATTGAACATCCATAATTCATGTAATATGATATTGGTATAATTTTCTTATCCTAACTTCTTCTCTCCCTTACTTTTCTTATCTTGCATAGAGGTGATACATATTTTTATATCAATGGGTGTGTAAAGAACTCTAAGTACTTAATGTTGAGTCTTGACGTTATAGTATTTTAAAATTTTACAAGCAGCTTATTTAATACTAAATAATATACACTTATACTACTTCTTGTGTGGAGTTACTTAAATTTTTTTGTTAATGATGTGTAAAGTTCAAATTAGAAAAATACTTATTGCTTTTAACCTCCTCTGACATAAAAGGCAAGTAGTATGTATAAAAATGTATTTTTTCTGTCCATAGCGATAAATCAGATATGTCGTTTATGATGTATCTTTGTTTGCTTGGCAGTGTCTAGAAATGGCGTAATAAGCCATTTGATTTTGTATTCATGGTAACCTAAGTGACATAATTACTATTTGAAATGTGTGATTGAACATATGTTGGTCCTGCATATTGCCATCTTATCTTAGTACCAGTTATCAAGAAATCTGATGATGATAAAATGAAGTTGTAGAAAGGATTACCTTTTTGCAACATTTAGTTTGGGATATTCATTCAAGCAGTTTTAGTCTCTTTATTCAAAAGTTTTCCTTATATGTGACTCTTTCTAATTTTCATTTATGTACGTTTTGCACTTCTGTTGCAGGTAACTTCCTTTTACCAACAGAGATGCACATCTTTATCAAGTGCGTGCTTTTTTCACTGTTGTTGCCTTCTTAGGGAGCTATTGATTCGAGTTACATGGCATTCACTATGTCAATAAAAAATAACTTTGGGGAGTAGATGATCATTGTTGTTGCCTTCTTAGGAGATATTGGTTTGAGTTAAATGGCATTCAACATGTTAATTAAAAAAAAACCTTCGGAAAATAGATGATCCATTTGGCACTCTGGATGAAGTTCTACAAACTTGCAAGCGGACTGAGCATCTCTACAACTGTTGGTCTGGCTCATCGTGATGTTATCATCAGATCAAGTAAAGTTCGAATATGACAGATGAAATAAGCTGATGTACGAACTGCATGTCTTCATTTTCCTTTCCTCTGAGCTGAAAACCCATAACATACGTATAAAATTCTTTTGGTGGTACATTCAGATTTATAGGAGCACCTTAGACATGATGTAAGATTTGTTAATATACATTATTTTAATGGTACATGTCAGATAATTCAATCTCACTACACATCTTAATATTGTTATGGATCATTTCAGTAGGTCATTATTTGTTTTCCTTCAAGAACCTAATAACCGTGAGATTGATTCTTATTAACGACCCTTCCTTCCCCATTTATTCCTGGTATCCCACCATCGTATCTCTTTCCAGTTTCCACCCACGTCTATTAAATCTCCGACGTCCTTAAAATTTTCAATAATAAATTTCATACGAACTGCACTTCACATAATAAGATGAAAAAGGATAATATATTTTTTATCGCCTATCCATTTAGATTAGTATTTTGCTGCTCCAATTGAAAAAAAGAAGAGTAAATTACAGAGTAATTTAATTCGAAAAAGGCGTCAAGGGCAACCTGAAGCTTGAAAGATGAAGAAGGGTTGGACTTGAAAAGAGTTTTTAATGATTATGTGGAACTTTATCATTTTCGTTGTCGTCGAATTTGTAGGCTCTTGTTCTTCTTCCTCTGGCAAGAAGTAGCCTTGTATGAGTGACAAACTCATTGTCACCAGCCGTCAGGATCCGAATAAGCTAGATGAAGAAGAAAGAAGCAAAAATGGAAGAAGGGTGTTGTTGGTGGATGATTGTGGTGGCGACGGCGGCAACTGCTTGCTTGTAAGGTGGAGAGTAATGGCAACAAGCACACAAAAGAAGAAAGGTGGAGGAGTAAGGCGCATTTAGGCACGCATAAGGAAGAAGACAAATTCATTTTATTTTTAAAAAATGTAAGAAATCACGCGCTCATTAGTTGTGAATCACACTCAAAGTGCCACGTAGGCAAAACGTGTTCAAGTGGTATAAATTTAATGTGGGAGAGGTGTTCAATAGATACAAGCCTCAATTGAGGTGTACCCTAAGTGAATAATGTGGACAATTTTAAGTGGTTGTAGATGACTTAAGCCTTTTAAAAAAATAAAATAATTAATTTATCATTTGATTTTGTATATACGTATTAGAGTGTTATTAATTTGAATTCATATTTATTTTTGAATGTTCTTATCACTTTTTAATGAAATTTTTTCATATTCAAAATTTAAATTCGAGGTCTTTTAATCATTTCCTTTCTTAATGTGGTTCGGTCGTGAAAATATAGTTTTCGTTTTATTAAAAAAATATATAGTTAAAGTTGTGTTTGGTCAAATTTTATATAAAAAATAAATATTTTAAAAAAAAAGTCATAATACATAAATACATCAATGTCCTCCAATTTTTTATGTGCATAGTAGACGCATGAATTTGTATAGAATTGAATAAGTAGACAAGTGTGTCCTACTTGACGTCCTACGCAGCTATACAATTCATGTCCTATGTGACATTCTATGTGGCGTCCTACGTGAATTATGTCTCGTAGGACACGTGGGTCTACTTGTTCAAATTTATATAAGTTTAAATGCTAACGTACATGTGCACACTCGAAGTTAAATGCCATAGATGTTAAGTGATGTCAAGTTAAAAGACATATTTATATATTATATCTTTTTAAATATGATCTACATTCCTCCTTTTCTAAAAATTACTTGACTAATTAACATAAGGCATACAACCAAATTGCACTAAAAGAGTAATATATCAAAATAAATAATCGTATAATGTCATAGATTATATCTCATATAAGAACTACTACATACTATTACAAAAAAATCCAATTTATTTTTTTAAAAAATTAAGTTGAATTTGTGTTGAGTTATTGATTTTGCAAATAATATTTGATTATTTGAATATGCTTTTTCTAAAAATAAAATAAAATATGATATATAATTAAAATGGAGCCATTTTATAAAAATTAATAATTTAGGATAAAATTTGAAAAAAATAATAGTTAAAGTATTAAAAAAAGTTTTGAATGTTTTTTCAAATTTCAAATACAACTTTAAGTTATATTTGTAATTTTTATAATCCAACGTTGATTTTCAAATAAATAAAGTGAAATAGAAAGATTATCTATTTCTTTGTGTTCATTTATTTTTCATATTTATAAAAAATAAATAATCAAATATAATATTTATTATCTTAAGAAATAAGGTATAATTTAATTTGTTTTTCATGGTTATATTACGTTAAGAAAAAGTAGAACACAAATGAGTAAATAAGATTAATTCACTCAAATTGTTTGTTGAATTATTATCATTAGATGAGTAAAAGAATTATTAAATTTTAATTAACTTTTTAATTCGAATGTGTGTGTTTGACATTCTGTTAAAATAACCATTGGATCATATGATATTGTAGTCTTAATTAAGACAATTTAAATAAGTTATATTATTTGATAATAATAACAATAATTTATTATAAAGTGTGATTTTTATTATCATTTTAGTATCGTTTTTATTAGAAAAAATATTGATGACAATTTTTCTTTCAAAAAACTAATTAAATACTTATAATACATTGAAACCCCTTAACGGGCCTTTTCATTTCTAGTGTGTGTGTATATATATATATTCTACTATATTATAAAAGAGAGTTTAGGCCCAAATATAATATATAATATTCTTGTGGGACTTTTAAAAGGAAGTTTCTTCAATATTACATATTATATTTATTATATAGTAGAACTTGGGCATAAACTCCCTTTTAAAATAATATAGAATATGTATGTATGTATATATATATATATATATATATATATATCTCACAAA
>NW_006238958.1:1535531-1535669 GCF_000226075.1 Solanum tuberosum
TACGCAAACAATAGCTTCAAAAACTCAGTTATTAGTACTAAAACATACCATTTATATTATTGGGCCCATGCATAGCATGATATATATATCTCACAAATGGAAAAGTCCCAATCAAGGAAGCAACATATATCATTTACA
>NW_006238958.1:1535945-1549312 GCF_000226075.1 Solanum tuberosum
TGATTCTTGAAGTGAATCTATCGTAAAAATACTATAAATCATGATAATTGACAACATAAAATATGTTTTGAAAAAAAATACAAAAAATTCCATTGATTCTTGAAGTGAATCTATCGTAAAAATACTATAAATCATGATAATTGACAACATAAAATATGTTTTGAAAAAAAATACAAAAAATTCCATTGATTCTTGAAGTGAATCTATCGTAAAAATACTATAAATCATGATAATTGACAACATAAAATATGTTTTGAAAAAAAATACAAAAAATTCCATTGATTCTTGAAGTGAATCTATCGTAAAAATACTATAAATCATGATAATTGACAACATAAAATATTTCAAAAATGTTGTATGTAGGTAGTTTTATTATGCCTTAAATAGTGTCAAAGAAAATACAGATTTGTGATAAAAAAACTTATTCCTTTATCCACGCAAACAATAGCTTCAAAAACTCAGTTATTAGCCCTAAAACATATCATTTATATTATTGGGCCCGTGTGCACGGGCCACATTATCTAGTATATAATATAAAATAAAAAGTAGTAGTATATAATAAAGTAAAATAAAATATTTCTCTCACAAAAATATTTTGTTTGCTCATCATCAGGCCTGCTGCCTAGGGTTTGGTTCTTTAATTTCAACAAGATTGTATTGTTGTCCGCTAATGGCTTTCCTATTCGGAAGGTGAGTTGGTTGCAGCTAATATCTTGATTCTATAACTTTTGATTTATCCTCAAGTTTTTTTTTTTCTCTTTTTGTTAGGGCTGGTAGGGCTTTGCTGGGAGCATCAACAACACAAATCAGGTATGCAAGTGTCTTGCAAATTTTCATCTTTCGAAGAATTTATTTTGATTTTTTTATTTTTGATTCTGCAGGGGATACTGCCAGAAAGTTTCATCCACTGCCGAACTCGATCGCTCATTTCGTCGGACTAGTAATTCAACCACCCTCTAATTTTTTAATTTCTCTTTTTTGTATTAATTCATTAATAATAACTCAAACTCTGATCCCTCCCTTGCAGGTATTATGTTTGGTGCTGGGGCCGTAACGGCTTGTAATATCCTCTATTTCACGTATGTATTTTTCTTCTGTTTTTCCCATGATAACCAATTTAATTAGCAAAGAAAAAAATTATTAGGGTATAAGGAAAGATCAATATATTCAGAGTTGGATCTGGATCTGATTTTGTTTCTTGGCCACGCAGGGTTCACACTAAACTGAATGAAATCCGGGAACAGTAAGTTTGATTTATTTTTACTGTCTAGTAGATTATTGTGTTATTTACTCCATTAACACTTAACACATCTTTTTTGGAAACCTCTTTTCTGCACCTTCTGTTTAAGTCAAAACAGAACCTTTGCTGCCCAACTTTTCCACAAGTTTTACATGGCCGTAATTGTTCCAATGATGATTTTGTTCTTCACAACAGCTCTTAATTGTAAACACACCCCTGTTTCCACATTATTATATCATTTGTGTGTCTAAAAATAGTTCAAGAATCAATTAGCTGCAGGAGATCTCAAAATTGTTCCACCTTTTAATCATTCTCAACATTATGTACAATCTGTCACTTGTCCAGTACTCGGCCACTGTAGCCCTTCAGTTTATTGAATAATTAAAGATGTTTTGAAACATGTCTTTTAGAGGGGAATGACCTTGTGTTGTTTGGACTCTTCAAAAAATGTCAACGGGTTGGTGTTAGATTCCCCCAAAAGTAGTGTATTCTTGGAGAATCCAACACACACCTGTGTCAACTGGGTGCATCAATGATTGAAAAGCGTAGTTGCACCGGCTTTTCACTTTCGATGCCGCACCCATGTCAGATTCTCCAAAAATACACTAGTTTTGGAGAAACCGACACGCACCTGTTGACATTTTTGAAGAGTCCGAGCAACATCATTGAAAAGTGGCAGGGGCATTAGAACGGTCAAATGGCATTACTCTGAATTGCCACAATCCATGATGGGTCTTAAAAGCAGTTTTATGTTCATCCTCCCCTTTCATTCTCACTTGGTGATACCCTGACCTTAGAGATTATTTTGAATCCATTCAACTCATCTAACAGATCTTCAACCATGGGAATGGAATATTTGTTTTACACTGTCAATGAATTTAATCTCCTATAATCAACACACGGTCTCCAGGTACTGTCTTTCTTTTTCACAAATGAGGCAAAATAAGAATGACTATGTACCATGGTTTGAGAGCTTGAACATATAATCAATGATACCTTCAGTAGCATTCTTTTGATTAAAGGAATACATGTAAGGCCTTAAATTGAAAGGTTGAGCACCTGAAAGTAAAGTAATGGTATGACAGAAGGTCTTTTAGGAGGTAAGTCCTTTGGTTCATCAAAGACTTCCTGAAAGGACTCTAACAAGACTGTTTTCTTCTTAAGAATTTTCTGATGATCCCCATCTTCATAGTGGCTACTCATGGTACAAACAACAGCTATCCCACTAAACTGATGTTTATTAAACAATTTGAGTAGCTTCTCACCTTCAGTAGGGAAAAGTCTGTGCTCCTCCTGGTGATACCAAACATGGTGATCAACCTTTCTTCCCTTACGAATGACAAATGACAGACTGTGTGGTGTAGTAGTCAAGAGTGTGCTCCTCCTGGTGACCAAACAAGGCGATCAACCTTTCTTCCAGATAGATTGTGTGGTCTGATACTCAGTTTTAACTAGAGAAAACACATCTATCTAGTACATACCCAGCACCAAATCGCAACCTCCAACTTGGAACACTCTATTGTCAAAAACAAAATAGCTCCTCTTGCATTTGCCACAGAAAATTTGGACAATAATTTGTACATGATCTGCTCATTAGCAACTGTTACCTTCATCCTAGTATAATAAGGAACTATAGACAGT
The DNA here is from genome assembly GCF_000226075.1 of Solanum tuberosum. Taxonomy (NCBI): domain Eukaryota; kingdom Viridiplantae; phylum Streptophyta; class Magnoliopsida; order Solanales; family Solanaceae; genus Solanum; species Solanum tuberosum. The sequence goes on from NW_006238958.1 coordinate 1,538,827, forward strand.
CTTAGAGCCTTGATCACCTGAGGACTCACAAAGCTGTGAGTTGAACCACTATCAATCAAAGGGCGTCTTCTTTGCATAACCCAGGATAGTGTTACTAACGCTCCCATTCATGACATAATTTCGTGCTCAGATGAGAGGATCCCGTAACCACATAGATAGATGCATGGGTTCATTAATTTACTGTGGAGTTTCAGAACTTCACCAAACTGATCCACTTCAAATCCCATATTTTTCAAGACCTCGTCAGGATCCTTCTTTTTTTCTTCAGAAAAAGAAACAGAGACAAAAACACCTTAGATTACTGTTAAAAGGAACATCAAAGACATTTTTCTGTCTTAAATTCCCGCATTCATAGTCATAGGGTTCTTTGCTGAACATGTGTCTATTGAATTGATGGATAATGAAAATTTAGAATGACAACTTTTAGGAGGATTATTTGATGGAGACTTTCTCAAGGGTTCAGTGGGTCCTAAATTTCCTTTGCAAATCTAGTGAGATTTGTGTTGAAAGAACAAGAAAGAGTTGTATCTTTCAAAGTGGAGGAGAGAACTGGTGAAATTGTCAGGGTGCGTTTGGTCATGACAATTGTGAAACTTGAAAAAGTAGTTTTTGTTTTCAAAGTGAGAAATGGTATTTGAAAATTGGATTTGGGCCATGAATACAAATTGGAGTTGTTTCTGAATTTTGTGAGTGATTTGAAGTGAAAACAACTTTTTTGTGTTTTTCAAATTCTGGAATTTTATGGCCTAGTATAGTTTCCTATATTCAACTCCAGAAAAAAAGATAAAAACATTCATGACCAAATGGTTTAGATTCAGTGTAAAGGAACTTGTAGAGAATCTTGTTGTAGTGCGAGGAGTTGTTGGTTTCATTCTCTATGTTAATATGTTATAGTGCCTGGAGTTCTTTGTTGCATATTGACTTACTTTTTGCAGCTTGTTATTGACCAAGGAATCTTTGCAATTATTTTTTTGATGTGCTCAAGAAATGCATTTCAATAGATGTTATGATTTCTTACAAATAGATACTTTTGCCTAGTCCTCCGCTTCAGAGCATATTAAACTTTGATGAAATTACTCTAGTTTCAAGAATTTTAATTCACTCTGCCATTTGTCTCATCAGGGAGCGTGAGCGTGATAAGCAATGGAAGTGGGACACTCGTTATTGAATTGTTTTTAGTAGTATGTGTGTATTTATCAGCCTTTTGGTTAAGATCCAACTGTAATGTGTACTTATCTATCTATGAAGAAGTTAAGTTGATGTTCTACTTACAAATTTCCTGAAGTTTATTGGAATGTGGAAGGAACTGAATTTCGTTGTCATCACAATATGTTTTAGTCTTGTGGTCATCAGTGGTATCCCTTTTTAAAAATTTGTGTTTGAATAAGCATGGCAATATTACTCAGAGGACCATTAATCTCAACTTCTAGACTTGTCTTTGTTAGAGCAACTATTTCAGCTTTCTGCCCAGTTCCTCTTAGTTCAGCTTCAGTGTCTTGCAGTTTGTGCATCTTGATGTCAATCTTAATATTAACTCCTCTGGATTGTTGGAAATGTTTGTCTCGTAGGGACGGTTTACCATTCGGTGGCACTTATTTTAGAGGGAGGGGGAGGTGCTACCCATAGGCCATACTCCATAGCTTGATTGAGACCTCCAATGAAGGATGGATGCATCCTATTCTCCAGGGAAGTGCTACCCATAGTATCTCCCCATTAATCCCAAAATCCATCGTCAAAATTAGCCAAGCCCTTATAATTTAATATTAATAGTTACAAAATCAAATTATTTTGATTAGGCTATTTCTCCTACACATGTGTTCACTCTTATAAATAAGGTAAAAATAAGCCCATTCCAAAATATATGAAACCTAGACCAATTACTTTACATTGCGTTTGACCTTCAGAGAAAATTAGTGCTTTTGGACCGCGACCCATAGATACTCTTACCACAATTTCTAAGTCGTCTACATTATCACTTGCATTATTCTATTTCAAGTGCGTAAAATATGACCTAAATTAGGTAGGTGCAATGCAAATGGCTAATTTTGGAGCAACCTTGGCATATAAATATTGGCCTGGTTTCTTCAGCTCAATCATCCCATCTTTTGTAAGAATTTCATCTGGAATATTCTTTGTAACAGAGAATTTAGAGTATCCCATAGAGTTAGTGTTTGGAAACACTTTGAATGAACCTCTTTTATGGAGTGAACTCTTGAAGTTATTTTCTTGGGATATTTTTGAAATTTTTAATTAGATTTTCATCTTTAATTTTGTATACTCTTTATTTGTGTACAAATATTCAACTAAAAGTTATATTACAATATTGTCTCATATTTTATGCATAATTTTGTTCTTACATTATTATCTTGGGTGTTTGAGTTTATAATGAGTTTTATGTTTGTAGAAAATGTGTTGGATGGAATGTGATTCAAAAAGAAGATGATATTTATCCATACTTCAATGATTGGCTCGTGATTAGTGCATACAAACATACACTTTACCAACATACAAATACAATATACACCTATATTTTTCGTTATATACATCATGTATGTATCAGAAACGGATTTATGGTGCATGTATGCACGCTCTGGAATATATACATTCTTTTGTTTTGCCTATATTTCAGTGATGTGGCACTGTTGGTTATTGATGATATGGTTGAACTTGTATTATGTTTTTTAATATACACAATCGCGCTGGATAAGCAAATATTGTAGGATGATTATGCATACATACAACATACAATCATCCGTCATTGAATATACATACACGATTCAACATAAGCTCGAATAAGACAACGATCCAGAGCTATTTATTCTCTCTCTCTCTCAAAGATGGTATGCATGCACTCCACATATTGTATCAACGGATAAAGTCGCATTGGATACGCATACATAACCCCACTGAAAGATACATACAATATAGGCTTGCCTACAGTATACCATCAAAGAAGATGACGACCCAGATCTATGGTATTCTTTATACGTACAATACATAAACCTTCTTATTCCGGTAATAATTAACACAAGAGAACTAAGGTCCATTAAATGACCCAAAAATATTAAGAAAATTGTGAAATATATCACTCAATGTTGGATAAATCGTGTGTTATTCATTCAAACAAGAAAAGCACGCTGAATAGAATAAAGGACTTGGACTATGAAGTATAATTTGAACCAACAAGACAATAAGTTGCAAAGTACAAGTACATTGCACTTACAAATGGCATCATTAGAGGAAGCTGATAATTCAAGAAACGCACTCAGAGCCTAGAAGAGAAGCAAGAGCACAAGCACAATTAAAGGAGAATCGCCTCAAAAGAAAAGTGAAAGTAGCAAACCTAACACAACAATAAGGCACTAACGACCAAATTATACTAAAAAAGGGAATCAGAACAGTATTTTAAACATATTGCAGTCACCAATTCGTCCACTGATACTCCTCCAAAGTTTAAGGTCAGATGTCAAAGCATCAAATGAAGATCACAGAACCACAATGATGAATTTGATATGATGGCACGAGAAATGACAACGACCCCAAGAGAGTTACATAAGCATAAAAAGACTCAACTTAAAATAACATCACAAAACTAAGCGTGCACAAGTACAACTAGGAAATAACAAATGTCAACATTCCTAGGCCATCATCATTTATTCCTCCATATTGTCCTTTCCGGCATAAGGGCAGCTTTAAGACGCTACTTCCTAGACCTAGAGACAAATATCAAAGTGAATTGAAGTGTCAATACAGGTAATATATACTAAGGTTATATTAAAACAATACAATATCATAGCGCATCATCCAACACAACCTTTTGAGGTTTAGTCAGCACTAGAACTAGATTTAAAAAGATTATCTGCTGCCGCTGTTCTTCCCACTAAGAATCCTCCATTTTTCTGCTACGCTACTACTATCATTCTGGGCTTTAATAATGTTGCTAACAAAACAGCTCACAAGAAAGAATATTGAAGAAAAAATGGTGTATATGGCATTGCATTATATATACTTACTATATAATTAACTAGCACTCATGTGCTACAACTTCTCCTAATTAGTTCTCTCATTTATAAGTTGGAGACAAGAATCAAGAATATGGGTTTGATGGACAAATTACAAAATGTTAATATTGAAAATTTGCAGCTACATGGGAACTTAAAAATGGGACATTCTTTTTTTGAAACTTCTGAAAATTTTATTTAGACTACTGCAAAAGAAAAAAATAAGAAAAAGTATATGGGGTGGGGAGGGGTGGGGTATGGCAGGGCAATTATTTGAGAAATGCTAAATACGGCAGGGTAGGGCGGGTCGAAATCTTAGCAGGTCATGCCTTGCGCTGCCCTAACCCACCCTAGTGTCATCCCTCTATCAGCATTCAATAGGTGCTGCTCACTGAATAATACGTATTATCTTCTAAAAAAAAAAGAATATAACTTACTCTTTAATTTTAAAAGCTTCGTTGCGTAACCTGCAAAATAAATTTAAAAATAAGTTTTACACAAGAGAAATGTCTGGAAAACAATTAGCCTAGTAGGAAAGATGATAGTAAACAAAAAAAAAAATCTTCAAGTTTGGGAATCACCTATACCTATTATTTGCAACAAACTCCTTCCAATTTTGAGTTTCACTTACCCCGTTTTATATACATTTTTGTGTACATAGTTTCTTCTTAACCTAGATTTTTACAATTTTTGGGCTTTTGAAGCAAATTTATCCGAGGTTGAGTTATGCACCAAATCGAAGGAATGAAGAGCAGCCACAATGAGATGGATTACTTCATTTCCCTAGTAAGGAAAACAGAAATAACAGCCTACAAATGGTTCTAATACCCCCTCCCAATTGGGAATTACCCAGGTTTGATGGTCAGGACTCAAGAGCCTAAGGTACGGATTCGAAAATGTGAGAGGTATTTCAATTCATATAAAATTCTTGAGCAACAAAAGGTAGAAACAACAGCTCTCTATTTGAATGGTGTATCAGAGGTTTGGTGTCATTAGTTGATACCGAGTACGGGAGTTGTAGGATGCCTGAATTTAAGAAGGAACTATGCAACAGATTCAGTGTAGAACCACTACGGGATGTGGTGGAAGAACTCAATAAACTTTCTCAAACTGGTACTGTGGATTAATTGTAGCGGGAGTTTGAAGACTTAAATTCCCAGATATTGGTAAGAAATCCAATTCTGAATGAATCACATTTCTTGTCTAGCTTTTGTAGGAGCATTGAAGGAAGAAATCAAGTATGGGGTCAAACTGTTTAAACCTTCTAGCATACAATTTGTCTCTTGAGGATCATATTCATCAACTTATTGTTCTGTTTACTACTCTTAGAGGATACTTGGGGCTAACAGATTACTACAGAAAATATGTAGCAAGATATGGTACCATATGCAAACCCTTGGCAGACTTATTGAAGAAGGATTCCTTTAAGTGGAATGAAGAAGCTAATGCAGCCTTTGTTGCTCTCAAAACTGTTATGACCACCATTCCTGTTGAGAGTTGTGATGTATGCCACAAGAACAAGGATGAGAATGTAGCCTACCTAGGGCTACTGCAACCTCTACCAACCCCTAATCAAAATTGGAGTCACATAAGCATGGACTTTACCGAAGGATTGCCAAAATCCAGGTCCAAGGATGTGATACTAGTAGTAGTGGACATGCAATTAAAGTATGCTCATTTTGTTGCCCACTCCCACCCTTTTAATGCAGCCACTGTAGATCACAAGTTTTGGAAGAAGATGCATTGCTTACATGGCACTCCTAAGTCAATTGTATCTGATAGAGACAAAAAAAATTCTTAGCAATTTTTGGCAGTCCTTGTTCAAACTATTGGGTACTTAACTACACTTTAGCACTGCCTATTACCCTCAAATTGATGGCCAGGCTGAGAGAGTGAATAGGTGCATTGAGAACTACTTGAGATGCATGACCTCTAACATGCCTACTCATCGGAGACAGTGGCTTCATTCTGCCGAATGGCAATACAAAACCAATTTCCATACTGGTTTGCAGAGTACTCCATTTGAGGCTCTTTATAGTTGTTCACCACCACACCTATCTGTTGGACCCCTGCTTGAGACTATTGTTCCTACTGCTGAAGATGTTTTTATGCAAAGACAACAAATGTAACCGCTTTTGAAGGACAACCTCCACAAGGCTCAAGAAAGGATGAAGTTGTATGCAGATAAAAGGAGATCAGATAAAGAGTGCTCCAGGTAGGTGACAAGGTCTATCTTAAACTTCAGCCATACAGACAAACCTCTCTTGCTTTGACAAAGAATTTGAAATACTATGGTCCTTATACAGTCTTAGCCGAAGTGAACACTATGGCAAACAAGTTAGTATTGCCACCGTCTTCTCATGTATTCCATGTGTCCTTCTTGAAGAATAAGATAGGTGATAAATGGGTACTCAAACTATTCTACTTGCTGGTGAAGATGGTCAATTCTTGGTGAAACCAGTTGTTGTCCTGGAGAGACAAACAGTGAAGCATTACTATATGGCCAAGGTGAAGGTGCTCATTCAGTGGTCTAACCAGCCTCCTGAAGATGCGACATGGGAGGATTACGAGTTCATACAAGCACAGTTTCCTGATTTTGTTCTCAATCCTTTAGGACAAGGATGTTGTTGTGAGGGAGTTATTGTCATAATTGAGACTTATTAATTCAATTAGTAGTTAAAAGACTATTAGCGGGTGAGAGCGCAAAGGCTATGAATTATGATTGCCGTCAGCTCAAATCAAAACTTAAAGCAACTACCAGGAGAGAGAAGAAGACATTGATTGAATTGGTATTATTCGTGTGCTCTCTTCTAACAGATTTCCCTCTCAATCTTTCATTCTCTTCTCTTCTCCTTTGTAATCCAAACATTTTGCCTGCACAGGATTGGAGCTCTGTCTATAATGATTTCTACAATTTCGTTTGATGGAATATAGAAAATTGTGATAATTGAATTTAGTTGATTTTAATTCCAAAATTGAGGTGAGAAGGTTGAGGTACGCACCAGTACAAGTAGAAGCACGAAGCTACCAGTCCACCCCCAATGAAAGCTCTAACTGCAAAGAAAGACCAGAGAAATAAAATGAGAGAGATAAATTTGAAGCGAGAAATAGAAAAGTAGGTTGATAATTAATTTTACCATCATGACCAACTCTACTAGAGGTTTTTGTGGGAGAGCAATATCCCCTGATACAGAATCAACAATACACAAATTACATACCTGGAGAAGAAGAAGAAGAAAAATTCAACATACCTTAATTGTGTTGGTGCTCCAAGCAAAGCCCTACCAGCCATTTGTCTTCTACAAAAATCAAACAAGCCTAAGCAAAAATCATACAGTATTATTAATGAAATTATGCTGAAACCAACCAACCAACTCACCCTACGAAACAGAATGCCATTAACTCAACGATCTTCGTCCAAACAAAACAACGAAAACCTAGCATGCAAATCCCTCTCCCAGCCAAATACCAAAAAAGCAAAGTAATACACCAACAAATTTTAACCGACCCGATTCCAGGCCTACAAGTTAGTTGGGTTTTGTATACTTGGAAATTTCAAATTAATTTGTTACTTTTTGTACCAAATAAAAAAAAATCAAATAACGCCACTTTTAGAGGATTTATTGGACTCTACTATGTATATTTAATATCGGATAAAAAATAAAATAAAATAATATTACTTCTATGATATGGTTATATTTAGATAGGTAGCACGCAGTCACAAGAATTTGTTAATTTGTGTTGTGTGGCGTGGCTGAGCCAACGACCTATAATGGCTAATTAAAATCGGTTTCGTCATGTAGTTAATTGTCTCAATTCGGACTCCGATAAATATTCTTCCCCTACCATAATTTACCCTTCAATCTAGGGACATGTGATCAGCTGATTTTTTTTTTTGTTAATTTGATGAAGCTATGGGAGTTTTTATGTATAGTAAGTAGATGTCAAAAAGTTTTACCGATTTGGTTAATTCATAATTTAACTTGCCGAGGCTCGATCTTGTCAGTGGCGAAGTCAAAACTTTCATTAAGGGTTGTCGGTGTTTGTTGTAAAAAATAATTATGAGATTAGTTGGGCTTGAGAACTCGTGATCTCAAGGAGTTTTCACAACCCCTTAACTACTAGACTAAACCTTCAACTTGTTCTAATAGGTATCAATACTTGTATATATATTTATTAAATCAAAATTTTAGCTCTATATACGATGTAATTTTCAGGAGAAGGAGTGTCAAGGCAAGGGTGGCTCCGCCCCTGGATCTTGTATCCAATCCATATATTTTTTTTAAAATTACTTAAATACACAACTTATTTATCATATTTTCTAAAATGTTCTCCCATTTAAAAAAAATACAAAAAATCTTATTTTCTCATATTTTTGAATACATCACTCTTACACGATGTATCAAACCGAGATGTATCAAGATAAGTATGTTTTGTATCAATAAAGATAATATATTGAGACACAATGATGTATCGAAACGTGGATGATCGGAATTTTTAATGTTATGGAATGATTAGATAAACACAACTTGCTAAATAAAGCAAATAGATTAAAAAATTGGCGGTATAAAATAGAGCAAACACAATTATTTTAAGGAGCCGACCTTTTCTTCATTATTGATTTATAGTAATTCGATTCATCACCTTTTGAAACCCATAAAAGTATTATAGAACCGACCATTTTCTTGCTTGCCTAGTTTTGTTTAATTAACTGTCACATGACCATATATCATTGTGCTTTCTCCCTTTATTTTAAGCTTATAAGATAAAATTGCACATGTGAGCATGATTATAAAATAAACAAGATACTAATCTTTAAAGATTATTAATAATAATAACATATTTAATATAATCACACAAGTTGAATCTGTAAAAGTAGAATATACATAAACTTTTCTCTTGTGAAATAAAAACTGTTTTCGATACTATCAACATAACAATGCATTGCCACAACATGCTAAAAAGAAAAAATAACAATATCCTTGAAGATCACCCAAGAGAAATTAGAGAATAAACAAAAGATGAAGAAATACGGGGAACTACTGTCACTATGGAAACTACAATCACACAGATAAAGCTAAGTTTCAGTGTTAGATTAGATATAGTTAGAAACACTAGGAAAGGCCAAAAATGTGGTTTGTTATTTCAGCATTTTATTATGTAATTAGAGATATGTTGGAGGTTTAACTCAAATAGCCCTTCTTCGAAGGAAGCTGTAAAGTTAAATGTTCTTTAGGTGTATTGATTTGGTTGTTAATGGTAATATTTATATTTGTTACCAAAAAAAAAAAAAAAAATAATCATAAAATTTGATAAGGATTATAATAACGTTTTCCATGTATTGATATGTTATATTCACATTAGCTCCATCGATCTATGCTCGCAATTTTTGAAAATATTATCGCATTTATGATAAATATTCTAAAAATACACTATTTTTGAACATTTAACACATATCCAAATTTTAAGAGTTCAAACAATATAAATTGTCATTACGTTACTACATATATAGCGCACATGTTACTTATGTGTATGGTGAGAAATTGGACTTTAAGAAAAATAAATAAATGGGAACGATATTAATTTGGGACGACTTTAAATTGAAAAGTAAACTATGGACATAAAATGAATCGATACCATAAATCAAATGGTCGGTGCCAAATTATAAAGTAGTTAGAACAACTATCATCTCATGTCATAACCCTACTTTCTCATAATTATAAAACTTAAGTTCCCAAAAAAATGATATCCTTTTTAGTTAAAGCAACAAGTTGCTAAAATATGTAGCAAAAAAAGAAGAAGAAGAAAGTACTCTAGATTAATTAGTGATAAGAGCTAGGATTTGAAATTTTATAAGTTTTGAACATTTTTTTCTAATAACTTCATACTTATTAAATTAATAATTTCAATAAAATTTTGATATAAATATAAGATCTAAATAAAAATTCTTGAATACATCTGTATCCCTACTTCATATTATAGCATCATGCTCTAAAGATACTTATGTTTAAAGTTGTTTCACGATCCCTCATGATATATTACTATATATAATAAGTGGGAATATCTACTACTTAGCACATGACAAGTGTTGGATGATATGTGCTTGATAGTGTTGTACATTCTTCTTTTATGGTTGTACCTTTAAAATTTATATTATTGGACAATTTAACACCATTAATTACCTATTACTTTATTAGCCAAAAAGTTTGACCTCATTTGGGCCCATTTATTATTTATATGTTTTCAATTTTCAATATATGTTGTCTATCTAATTCTTTTTTCCAACCTTTTATTTTAAACTTCTTGAAATTTAATTACCTATTTATTACTCTCTCTATGCACTTTTAATTGTTATGATTTCCTTTTTAGAGTCAAACTATAAGAATTTTAACTAATATTTTACAATGTGTTTTTTCATCATATTCATAGGCAAAAAATTACAATTTATAGTACTTTTTGTATAGATTTTGCATATTTAATTTATT
>NW_006238958.1:1553460-1554456 GCF_000226075.1 Solanum tuberosum
AAGGATGCTTTGGTAATTTTCCTATGATGAATTCGTTTTGTTTGTTGTTTAATTTTTTTTAAATAATTGTATAAAATATTATAAATCACAATAATTATTTACTTAAATATTCAAAAGATATAAAAATATGTAAAAGATCTGATTAACTCTTCAAATTTTATCGGTGACACATAAATTGGACAAATGAAATAATATATATTATTTGAAAATTTCTTAGAAAGTACTATAAATTACAGTAATTAACAGCTAGAAATATTTCAAAGACAAAAAAAATTGATTGAATCTCGAAATTTTATTAGTACCACATAAATTGAGAAAGAAGAAATAACCTTTATTATTTCAAAATTGCGTAAAAGATATTACAAATCATACAACAATAATTAGCAATTTAAAATGTTAAAAGACATAATTTTTTTTTTACCATAGTTAACAATAATTAAAAATTTAAACTATTTTAAATTAATATTAAAGTTTGATTAACTCTTTAATTTTGTCTTTGTCACATAAATTGAAACAAAAAATGATACATATTGGGCCCGTGCTAGCACGGGCTCCGATGTCTAGTATAATTATATATAGGAAAAATGACAGAAATCTCACCTTTAAGTTCTAAGTTTCAATCTTTTTCTTGATCTTTTAAAGATATTTTATAATATATTATGATATTTTCTTTCATTTTCTTCTTAGGAAGGTAAATTTGAATCACCAATATCATCATGAACGCAAAACACCATTTATATATGAAAAAGGACAATACGATATAATAGATTAATAGTGATTAGGGAGGAAATAAGCTAATTTAAATAAAACACATAAGCATGAACGTAGTAGAGAGTCAGGTACACGGAATCAGAATTTAAATTTTAAAGATTCGAAATCCGATTTTCTATAAACAATTGGAAGATATTAATGAATAAAATATTAGGGTTTGAGTAAGAATGAATCTTTGGTGATTAAGAGAAAAGATATGGAGGGAACATGGGGGGGGGGGGGGGG